>NC_092204.1:105591484-105615686 GCF_043381705.1 Parasteatoda tepidariorum | reverse complement strand
TATATTTTATATATATGATGAGTTAGTTATAATTTCAGGTTTTCTTTCTCAGCATATACAAGAGAGCTTTTTTTTTATTTATTAGTTGAAATTTTTGCGATATTAAAGCAATCACGCAATTCCACAAGCTTTCCAATTCAAACTTTAATAATTTAAATGTTTTGCCATATTAACCATAAAATCAAATCACAAATTGCAGAGACCTTTCATAAATTCGAATTTAAAGTAGTTTTTTCTCTTGTAAATAAACTATATGTAAAATGCATTTTGCTGATAATAGGTACGATAATTATCACAATTCGTGTGAGTAGGATGCTGCCAAATTTTTTTATAAACATAATCGGTTGGAAACAGTCGACCCAACTTTTAATTTCCGACTGTCAATGTTATACTCTAAAGTCGCGTAATTTTCAATCCAACCCAGAAGTCAAGAGAACTTTTGAATTAAGCATTTCTACAAATTGGGACTTTTGATGCAACCAACCCGCATTTGCGTTACATGGAGAGGAAAGTCATCCACAGTTAGGCCGATGGTTAGGGGATCTTAACAAATGATCCGTCTACCACTGAGGATAATGCGATAGGCGCAAACCGTGAGAAAATTCGTATCAACCGGCCGTCACTTTAATTCGTGTCCTCGTCACCTCATTGGTAGGTAAATGCTCTATTTCTTGAGCCATAGCGAATCTCTAGCCTAAATTAAAGAATTTAATTGTACCTTAAATTCGTACTTCAAGAACATGAAAGAGGTGTCCATAAAAAAGGATATTAAATTATTTTTTATTGTCCTACATTAAAGAAATTCTAATCAAAGGTTAGAGTTTTCTTCTACTGGAAACCTACAACACTGCTCTCGATTTAAATTGCTGGGAATAATTTCCCATTTATAAAAATGCGGATAATTTAATTAGGCATCTTTCTAGTATTTCATCCTTCTAAAATGTTAGGAAATCTGCTTAAATCTTGCAACTGTTGCAATCTGTTCAATACATTTAATTTCTGTTTCTTGCAACATCTTGCTCCAGCATCTCTCCGATCTCTTCTCGTTTTCCTTTTTTTAATTTTTTTATTCATTTTGTCCACATATATTTCAAGGTACATTTATGGAAGCAAATTTAAAATTTGTCCATTACTCTACCTTATTTGTACCTTATGCTTATTGTTTCCTTTATTTATCAGTTGCACAGAGTATACCTTATCTTCATTTACAATTTAAATGCAAAATGTTTAAGTAATATAAATTATTACTATCTGCATGAATAACTTAAAATTGCTCGAATATACATTACAAATCCCTACTCTTAGTCTGTTATATTAATAATGTTTTGAAAAATAAAAAGTGAAATCTTGCATTTATCAAAAACTCATTCTTAAGAAACGTTTTTAATAGATGTTAATCTATGAAAGTATGAACCTGTAGGTTTTTTCATCTTAAAATTAAACACTGATTCTAGGAAATAGGCAAAACAATTATTCTCACATGAAGTTAACTTAGTATATTTATGTACAATATTATATTTGTGCGCAAAAATGCTTTAATTTTAAAACATAATTGCGCTGAAATATTCTGACAAATTAATAAAAAGCGGCGAAACTCTTAACGTCTTTCCAGACTGAAATACTGGCACCATATTTTTTTGATTCCGATTATAGCATTACGGCTACTCGTAAAATTTTGAAACTCTAACAATTACAAGTAATTTTTAAAAATCGCTCATCAAGTTAAAGTTTATTCATTTACTCAATGTTGTTTAAGTACTGGATGCACAACCTAGCTGATCTCAGAATTTTACTTAAGTAGTAATAAATATAAATAAATGTAAGTACAATTTTTTTTCTCTAAAAATACGAAATAAAATTATATAAATTTTCTTACCTGACTTCAAATGCATCACTGAAAAATACGTGAAAAATACAAATTACGGTTTCTTCATTTTTTTATTAAATATCAGTTCATACTCATATCAAAACAACACTTGTGCAGGATATAAGTGCAATAGTTTACACAATGTCCCTTATCATATGTATTTAAATTTTACCGTATTGAAAACAATGATGTTACGGATTCTTAAGCAGATTCTCCATAAATATTTGTTCTTGAAAAAAATAATACTTGAAGGAAGTAACATGATTTGAATTCAACAATATAATTTATTGCCAAATTTTCATGTTCTCCATCCAAGACAAACAATGTTAGATTGTAGATTGTAAAAAAGTGAGACGAGCACTTTTCATGAGCTTATAGCTCAGTATTTCTATTAAAGAAGCTTATGGTTTGGAGAGTAGAAAGTTGCAGTGAAAAGTCAGAAACAGTCCGTGACTTGGAGGAATTTGTAAAGGAATTGGAGTTTGGTCCCAGGATTGGAAGACAAGTTCGCAATATCGGTAAATGCTGGATTCTGAAGAAATAAGAATTGGCAGAGTTCTTTAAGAGCATTCTGGAATGAGGAACATTCCAGGAGGAAGTGGTCATTCATGTGACATCTCTGCAGTACGGGTAATTTGGGTTTTGTATCAGTTTGTACTTGTGCAGGATTGCATTAGTCGGAAGAAATTTAGTTCAGAGCCTGGCACATGAATATCGTCTGGCCTGAGTGCATCAAGATGTCGGGAGCTGATTAGTGGGTGGTGGTCTTGTGACCTATCGAGGTAAGGGAAGGATAAGAAATATCTGTATCCCTTCCATGATTTCTTTACGGAGCCCTTTCTAAAGAAAGGCTTGACTAAGGTCTAGAGGTAATAAAAGATGTGAGCGAAGTTTTGGTTAGACGGGCCACCCTTTCAAGGTGCTCTGCTTGTTCATTTTCTTTTATTCCAGTGTGAGATGGAACTTAAATAAATGAGAGGGATCTCACCGTCTAACTTTATCTGGCAAGAAAAAGTTGAGAGAATCTCGGAGATTTTAGGGTGCCCTTAGAGTATCGTTATATAATACGTCAAAGGTTCGTAGAACCATTTGGCTGGGCAGGAAGAGGTGTGGCTACCGAAGGCAAGGACATTCCTGATACATGCGTTAACAATTCGGAGCAAGTGATCTGACTGAGCACCTTAGCGTGTGCTGGAGAAGCAATGAAGTACTGAGATTTTTTTAATATTTTCAGTTTTAACACTCTGAAATGATGGTGAAAGGTAATGCTTCTAGAGAAGCGTAGATCAATATGTTTGGAGTCCCGAAAGTTTTGAAGGAAGGGGATGGGTTTGTTGAAAATGTTGAGACTGAAATTAACAGAAATTTATCTTCTAGAGAAATTAATGGAGGCACTTCTTTCCGGGACAACTTCAAAGTTCCAATCCTTACACCATTTTTGAATTTGGTGGAGAGAAAATTGTATCGTATGTTTCACTTCGTAAATGGTTTCTGCGAATGCAATCAGGTCGATTTCGTCCCCCTAGATTAGATATAATATATATCCAGGAAGAACAAGACAAGGGTCAGATATGTAAATCATGAAGAGAAAAGGGAAAGGAACTGGTCCTGTGGAACGCCTCTGTTCATTGAAAAATCAACTGATCGCGTGTACCGCCATCGTACCACTATGTTCTGTGTTTCACAAAACTTTGGATAAAGAAGGCAGCTCTCCCAGTAATACCGGATTTTAGGAGTGTGAGGATTAAGTCTTCTTGTTTGACAGTGTCATACGGAGTGCGGATGTCAAGTGAACAGTACTTTTTGTACAAATCCCAAAGAACTTCGTGATAGAGGATGGTGAGTATTGAATTTGCTCCTTTAAATTAGTCGTAAGAAACAGTTAGTGAGCCGTTTAAGATCCAGGGTTACGGGGGATACATCCAGGGCTACGGGGGATTCAAACCCTCAACCTCCATGATACAGTGCACTTGGCGGGCGGTACCTCTCGTCCAGGGAGGTCCCTTTATTTTTTGTTACACTTGTAGTTACAAGCTGCTCTACAGTAAAGTGTTCGACTTCGAGTGCAGGTCGTCGGGATATCGAAGCGGGAGTGCCATCCCTTCTGCAGAGGATCAAAATTAAGATGGCATGTCTTCGGATCATCCTCAAGGGTGTTTCCCAGACCATCACCAATAGCCCATTGTGCAGCTCTATTGGGACGTAAATGAACAACAACAACTACAACAATGAAGTTGCAGGCTTGTGTGCTCTTAACAAAGAGTCCTCAGGTAGTAGAAGAACAGAGAACACTAGCTAGAGAAGGACATCAAATAGATGTATCTGGAATTACATTGGGATTCGAGCAGGCTAGCTCTGCGCTACAGAGCATTTGATGGAGCGATGGGGCCTCCTTGGCCTAGAGGTATCACCCACCAAACGGTGTGAAAACCATGTAGTAGCAGGTTCGAATTCTGTTGTTATCCTAGATGCATTTTCGTGACGTCCTTCTCTGTATTTTGCTATATGTTCTTCTATTTGAAAAAGGCTTATAAGCCTAAATTGAGTACACAAGCCTGCAAATGTTTGTAATTCCAATATACCAACAAACCAATGGAACGATGAGAGCTCTCGGAGTATTATAAGATTACTTTGAAAAGCCTGAAATACAACTGAATTCTAAAATTATTCAAGCTGTAAAACATGTTTGTAGTTCGCTTTATTTATAATGAAGCCAGAAACGTGTGAAAAAGATAAACAATATGATAAAAATGAACATAAACGTAAGTTATAAATCAAAATTACACGCATGAAGTGATCATAGACATAAACCAATTAAGCTATTATAATCGCTGATTCTCGGGTGATATAGAAACACTATTACTAATACTAATAATAATAACTGCATAATACTAATAATAATGAATGTAATGAATGTAATAATACTCAACTACTGCTTTAGCAACCTGTAAGCGAATAAGAAAATTTTGTCTTGTTTAGGAGGGACGGGAAGATGAAATGATTGAAAGGGAAAAATTCAAGGTGGTATTGCTTTTCTTTAGAATTATCTTGAGGGGTAAAAAAATAAAAATAGCTCAGGGTTGTAGCATAATTTTTTTAGAAGAAAAACAATGGGAATCAGTATACATTGATTATTAGAGAATTAGAGAGGGAGTCTTTAATCAGCATTTTTAGTAACACAAAAAAATGAAGAAAATATTCATTGTCCTAAATTCCATTAATTTACTTCTTTTTAACTGTAACATTTTCACTAAAGTTCACCCTAATAATTACAACAAAAAATAAATTTAAAAAAAAAACACTACAAATAGGAGTTAATAATCATGCTATTTAAGCAAGAAAGTGGGAATGAACCAATATTGCTCTAATAGAAAGTAGTAGAAAAATTATTTTTTTCTTCCATGTAAAGTTGATAACATATATTCTGAATTTCATATGTCTGATTTTTAAGGGTTTATTTAATAAATATTGAATTTTCTTGTTAATTTTCAATGTGTCTTTCATATTTTTTAATTTCCTTGTACTAATTTTTAGCAATATTTAATCTGACTTAAAAGTTGCTACTTTATTTATACCACATGAAGTACCACACTTTTGCATTTAAAAGATGATGATGGCAAATAATTGAAACAAATTATGAGCAGATGTTTGGTACCCCTGACAATTATGAGGATTGGATTAAGTGCCTTCATGTTTAATGTTGATAAAATAATGATAGTTGGGTAAAAAATGATTTTTAAATAACATTAATTGAGACTAGATATTTTACTTGTGTTTATTGTTCCTAAGTATTCCTTAAAGAAATTTGTGATGTTGCTACATCATACGTGCGTTGTTATTCTACTCTTCAATAGTTTTTTCAGTTTTTGTTCATTTAACCATAATAGCCTTCCACTAAAATTAACTTGATCAATAGATTTTTTTATATCGATTATTCCTAACTTAACTTTAACCGGGTAGCGTTTCGCTCCTTTCCGCGTGCCTTCTTGGCGTCAGTTGGATGAAGCCGCGGTATGAGAGAAACAACGTTCTCATTTTTTGAAACTCTTAGGCTCTCACCTTCCAGTTAAATTTTTAGTTCTTTACACCTTTTAATGTGTAAGATGTAAAATATTTAAATTTAAAGTTTATCAAATAAATGTAAAGGTAAATCATATTTTGTTTAATTTTGAACGTTTAATTTTGTTTAATTTTTCGCAAAGTAAGATGCGCAACACGTGTGCCTTGTCGCCAATTGTTGGCAAGTTTGCATAGTAGCAGTCACCAGAAAATGTGTGTTCCACATGAACGATTAGATGCCATATAAAGGGAGCCTGCTCCATCAAAGCGAACCATCATGAGATCTGCTGAATAAAGAGAAGTTTTTTGTAATTTGAACTAAGTGCCCTCTATTACTCAATTTCAAAAAGCACCTGACCAGTTACGAAATCTGGAGATCCTTCTGGAACGAAGGATCAGGTAACTTACTTGGACAATGTTTTCAACTATACGATCCTTTATTAATTTTTAATGTAATGATCTATTCCCTTATTTACTTAAATTCATTTAAATTGTAACTATACGATATATTTTCGGTGTCGTATGGTGCTGTTTTTCTTGTGACATGTATTGTTTAAATATTGCTTATTTGATTATTACGGTTTAATATATATATATGACAGAGGTCACAAATCTTATTACTAGAGATAAAAATTACGAAATGGCTGAAAAGGTAAACATTAGCATTCAAAATTATAACGGAGACGAGTCTCCAGAATGGTTTCTCGAGCAAGTAGCCGATTTGGGAAAACTTAATAGTTAGTCGGATGAGGTTGCTCTGTTGTTTTTAAAATCAAAGCTTACTGGCAATGCCAGAAATTATTTTCAAACATCCCCAGAATTTAAAAGTGTTAAGTTTGATGATGCAATAGCCCTATTAAAATCTTTTTTTTTTCAAATGAGGATGATCTTTCCACTAATCTATTGACTCTTAATAATATCCAGTTAATGCCGGGTGAAAGCATTAAAAATTTGGACACAGAGTCAACACATTAGTATCAAAGACCTACAATTCTGTCGCAGATCCCATAGCTCTCAATCAAATTAAATCCCTCCAACTATTGAATGCCCTACCATTAAATTTAAAAGAAAAACTAATGCTTTAAGGAACTTATTAATGAAGCTCATAGCACTTCAGTAGCCCAGCAGACTATGCTACAAGCTGAGGCTCATAACATATTAAGTTCAGCCCCTGCTAATAGAGATATCCTTAATACCCAAAATCAGATTGATGGCTTAAACAATAAAATAAATTTGCTGCAAAATTGATCATACTGTAATGAATCTCACTCACTAGCAGAGTGCTCTCAATTTCGTAATTTAATAAAATCAACTAACACTGAAACAGTAAACAGTATTTCAAATAATTTTTCTACAATAAGTAGTAATACATTAAAAAATAAGAGAATAATTTGTTTCTATTGCAAGAAGCCAGGTCATAAACAAAATGTTTCTCGAAAATTTCTTAATGATCAAATGCAGTCAATGCCCCAACTTTCTAACTGTTACAATAATTTTTGAGATAGAAATTTTATGCCGAGCCAGAATTTTAATCAAAAAACTAGTCATAATAGTTTTAATCCTTATGCTAATCAATTTAACACTAATCAAAATTTTATGTCTCAAAATGTTGGTAATTTTCAACAACCAAATGTTAACCCTTTTGTACCTTCATATTTTAATCAACATGCTTCTAATATAAATAATGGTGAAACAATGCCTAAATCTTTAAACTAATTGTGAGGGAATATGGTGGTGGACATGTTTCCTCTCAGCAGTGTATTTCTCTACCAAATAATAAGTGTAATTATGATAATAATTCATGTGGTAATATGTTGAACAATTTTGATCAAAATGTGTCATCAAATGTAAACAAAGATAATGTGTAGCATGATTCCGTTATACGCAATAATGAACTTTCTTCAAATATTTCTGATAATGAACATAATTTAAATATTGCTTACTCAAATAATGCCTTTAACAATAATAATATTCCATTGATTCATGTTAAATTTGGTAACAATGTTGTAAAATGTTTGGTTCCAGTATATGCTTAATGTCAAAAACCACTTATGATATCGTAAAGTGTAACACTAAAACAAGACTTTTTTCTTCTAATGTACAAATTAAGACTATTAATTCCAACTTAAATTTTTTATTCTGTTCAGAAATTTCATTTAAAATTGAGAAAAATTATTTCCAATCTCCATTTTATATTTCATAATTTCAACATGATACCTTTCAAGCAATAATTGGTTGTGATTTTTTTGAGTAAAAATAATGTAAAAATTTGTCCATCAGATAATGTTGCTGAATTTCAAAATTTTAAAGTACCTTTAATTTCTAAAGATGTTGTTAATTGTAATAATATTATGCATTTTGAAAGTAATTGTTTTCTTAAACAAAAAGTAATATTGGAACCCAATGAGTATATTCAAATTAATCTTATTATTAAGAATGATAATTGTAAACAATGTGATATTTTTCTTTTTGAACCTCTAATTAAGAAACCTGAAATTGAAGTTTTTCTTCATTGCACACTTTTGATAGTGTTAATTTTACCACAGTAATTAAAAATAATTCTGATGTCACTTTACATATACACAAAAATACTTGAATAGGAAAAATTCAGTTTAACCCTGAATTAGAGGAACATTCTGAGCAAAATGTTCAATAACTTACTAAGAAAAATTTAACTGATTATGTAAATTTAATTACTGCTTCATCTGATATTTTAACATTAAGAAAAGATCAACTTATAGAGAATGATTTTCATCTCTCTCATTTGAATCCCAATAACAAACAAAAATTACTTTCTGCTTTAATGTCCCATTCTACTGCTTTTTCTTAATCGGTTAAAACCTTAGGTCATACTGACCATGTCATCCCTAAAATTTCTTTCAGATCTAATAATCATATAAAAACTGAACCATTTAAATTTCCTTATGTCACACAGGGTCAGGTTAAATAGGAATTGTTGGAATTGCAAGAGGCTGGCATAGTGAAAAGAAATATAAGCGATTGGAGTTGTCCTCTAATTTTAGTAAAGAAGGGCCCAGATCTTAAATTCCAAATGCCCCTGTAAAATTTAGACTTGCCATGGACCTTCGCTTACTTAATTCAATTGTTGAGGCATCAACCTATTCACTACCTCGGATACCTGTTTTAATTAATGACATTTCCCAATATCAGATGTATAGTATTCTCGACATGTCTTTAGCCTATCATCAAATTTCGCTGCCCGAAAACCTACAAGACATATTAACATTCACAACACCATTTGGTACGTTTGCCTACAAACGCCTGGTGTTTGGTCTGAAAACAGCAGCCATTATTTTTCAAGCTTTAATGGAATTAATTATAGATGAAATGAAAAATGCAGGTATTGAGGGAATATATTCCTATCAGGATGATGTAATAATAGGTGCTAACTCATTTGAAGAGATGCTAAATAAAATTACTGCTGTATTAGAAATTTTTATTAAATATAATATGACCTTTTCTCCTCAAAAATGTAACTTTTTCAAAACTGAGATTAATTATTTGGGTTTTAATTTAAGTCAAAATGTCATTAAACCTATCAATACTAATATAGCAAAGATAACTCAATTTAAGCCTCCTAAAACTTCTCAACATGTTAAACAGTTTCTTGGTGTTTGTGGTTTTTACCGCCTTCTGATTCCCAATTATGCTCGACTCACTAGTGTGCTAATTCAATTAACCTTTAAAAACTCAAAATTTCAGTGGAGAGAAGAGCATCAAAATGCCTTTCATCAATTACAAAATATCTTTTTCTCTGAGCCTTTTGTACATCTTCCCCAATGGGATAAGCAGTTCATCCTTAATACTGATGCCAGTGGTACTGCTATTTCAGGTGTTTTAATGCAAGAATTTGATGGTAAACTTAAACCCATATCTTACTTTAGTAAAGGCTTATCCCAATCAGAACGTAATTATCCCCCCTTAAAACTTGAGATATATACTATTTATAGATCAGTAATGGCATTTAAACACTATTTGGCATATAAAAAGTTTACTATCCTCAATGATTCCAAACCATTGATTCATTATGAAAAGGTAACATCCCCTGCTGACATTATAACTCATCGGCTTCTACAGCTGTCAGAATTCACATATGAAGTAAAATATATAGCTGGTCCAAAGAATCAATTAGCCGATTACTTTAGTAGAAGTCAAGACCCTGACCATTACACCCCAGCTCTTGATCCAGTCTCAGAAAATAAGTTAATTTTACCTTTTGCTGATGCTAATGTTGATGACCAAATTGTAAATTCTATTCCAAACATTGACCCTCAAAATAAAATTCCTATAACCACTTTCTTTAATGAACAACAAAAGGATCCATATATTTTGGAAATTGTTGATATGATTAACTCACCTTCATTAATTAATGTCAAGAAAACTAAAAGTTTTATTAATGATTCGAATACTAAGTTATTAATGCATGTTTGTAATGATAAAAATTTATCTCAATGTATTGTGGTACCTCAAAGCTTACAAGGCTAGGTACTGAAGATTGGTAACATTAATTATCTTGGTCTGAAAAAGACCTATGAGCTTATAACTAATAAGTATTTCTGGAAAAACATGCATAAGACACTAAAAATTTTGTTCCTTCTTGTGATGTATGTCTACGTACCAAAAATTATAGTATACCACAGCCTCCTTTTAAGTCTTTACCTATTCCTAAGGTACCCAATGAATTTATATCAATTGATATTGTTAACCCCACTATTTTAAATCACTTCTCTAAATTTGTAAAGTTGTACCCGTTGAACAGCTTAACGCCTGAAACTGTCTCTCAACATTTAATTGATTATATTGCTAATAATGGTATACCTGCTATGGTGTTATCGGATTTGGGAACACAATTCAATTGTGAGGTTTTCGTTGTGTAAATAAAGCACTTGGTATTCCTGTGGCCCATACTACTCCCAAAAATCCGAAATGTAATGGTGCGACAGAAGGAATTAATCTGTCTATTAAAACATCTTAAATAACCTTAAATGAAGCACGTGTGTCATTTAAAAATTTTATACTAATTCATCAAAATTTGTATAATGGTATTGTACATCCATCTACCAATTTTACCCCTAATCTTTTGCATTTTGGAAGAGAATTAAGTTTAATTTTTGATATCTTTGACCCTAAAATTCAACCTCAGCAATTAGATAAAACCCAATATGTCAAAAACCATTTGGATGATTTAAATATTATATATAAACAAACTTTTGGTAATTTGGAAAAACAACAACAACGACAAAATGAAATTCAGCTTAAGAAAGCAAAACATAAGATATTTAATGTTAAGGATATTGTTTATTTACATTCTGGAAGTCTTTTTAAACCTAAATTTTTAGGTCCATTTATTATAACTGAAGTTCATAATGACATCCATGTCTCAATTAATAGATTTAATTCCCCAGTGCAAGATGCCTTTAAAGTTAATATTAGCCGTTTAAGGAATTGTTTACAAAGACTCCCTCATTTAGTTGTATCTAATCAAAATCCTGTAGTGAGCACTGCTCCTTATCATTATTCTTTAAGACCTAGGCAAAGGAACTTTTTCACTTCTTTCGACTTAGCTTTACCTGTAAATCATTTGTATTACCTCATTCTAAAGTGAGTATGCTGGCATACTTTCTTTCGGTTGAGTAGTTTTTTTGTTGGAGAAAATACGATCGGTTTCTTCAGCTGAAAAGCTTTTGTAGTGTTTATTTTTAATGGTTAAGCTAATGTTTGCTAGATTTAACCTTTTAAATTTATTTTTAAATTTAATATAATAATACTTTTTTTCAAAGTGAATCAANATATTTTATCTATGTATACTTCTATGCATATATATATATATATATATATATATCAATTTTAAGCCTTTTCATCTTAACTCAATTTAGTATGTTGAACTTGTAATAATATAAATTTTATGTCATGTTTATGGATGCTTGCAAACTGTATTTAAAAATTTAGCATGTATATGTTTGTTTGAGTAGGTAAACAGTCCACCACCCAAATTTCTAAGGTACAATATGTTAATATACAACTCTCCTTTTTCAGCATTTAAGCTTTATATATGTTATAAAACCATGTGATAATGCATGCATTCTTTTCTATTTTTCCTTTTGTATATATGTAAATATGTAATTTTATGTGCAGCATTATGTTACCTAAAAAGTTTTAAAGAATTGGATTAAGTATAGAGTGTTGATGTTTTACTTTTTCGAAAAAGAAAGAATTTTCTTTTGGGCTGATATTATCACAAAACAAAGTACAAATTATTGTATAAATATTGTAAGTAGTTTTATGTAGCTTTCTATAGTGTTATGTAAAGCCAAAATAAGAATAATAAAAAAAGGCTGAAATTTATGTGACAATTTTAACGCAATTATGTAAAATTAAGTAACAGATGTACGTACAAATGGATTTGAAAATTAATTTTTAATAATTAATTTTGGTTATTTTGCATTTTATGATATTCTGCATTTACTATTTGCATGTGATATGGAAATCAGGTTTTATGTATAGCCAAGAACAACACATTGTTTGTGTTTGATAATTTTGTTGCTATGTTGTTTTAACAATACTGTCTTCTGTATTTTTTGTTTTGGCAGGTTCAAAGGATGTTGTTGGCTCCTCGCTGTCCTCACTCACTTTCAGTAAATGGTTTTATCGATTTTAATTTTTAGCATGTCAGGTAAGTCTTTTTGTGCTCTTCTTAAGGGGGGTAGTGTGATGTTGTTACATAACACGTTCGTTGTTATTCTACTCCTCAATAGTTTTTGTAGTTTTTGTTCATGTAACCATAATAGCCTTCCACTAAATTTAACTTGATCAATTGATTTTTGTTATATCGATTATTCTCAACTTAACTTTAACCGAGTAGCGTTTTGCTCCTTTCCGAGTGCCTTATTGGCGTCAGTTGAGGATGCCGCGGTATGAGAGAAACAACGTTTTCATTTCTTGAAACTCTTAGGCTCGCACCTTCCAGTTAAATTTTTAGTGCTTCACCCCTTTTAATGTGTAAGATGTAAAATATTTAAATTTAAAGTTTATCAAATAAATGTAAAGGTCAATCATATTTTGTTCAATTTTGAACTTTGACAAAGTAAGATGCGCAACACGTGTGCCTTGTCGCCAATTGTTGGCGAGTTTCCATGGTAACAGTCATCAGAAAATGCGCGTTCCACATGAACGATTAGATGCTTTATAAAGGGAGCCAGCTCCATCAAAGCGAACCATCATGAGATCTGCTGAATAAAGAGGTGTTTTTGTAATTTGAACTAAGTGCCCTCTATTACTCAATTTCAAAAAGCACCTGACCAACTACGAAATCTGGAGATCCTTCTGGAACGAAGGATCAGGTAACTCACTTGGACAATGTTTTCAACTATACGATCCCTTATTAATTTTTAATGTAATGATCTATTCCCTTATTTACTTAAATTCATTTAAATCGTCACTATACGATGAAATTCCTCTCCTGATATGGAATGCCTTGCTGCATTTAGCTTTTACATAGTCTTTAAAATATGTGATATATTGAAATATTTATTTTCTTAGTAAACATTTTATTTAATCTGAATTTAAGCGATTATTCAACTAAATCTCAACTTTCTTATACTTTAAATAAGGTTTGAACTTTAGCATTTCTTACAACACCTTAATTTTGTAGATTTGCCATAATATCAGTGTATCCACTAATGACTGTTGTTCAAGTTCTGTGTATTTAAATGTTCTCCATAGTTTAGAACGTTTTATAGTGGCTGAAATTTAATTGGAAAAGAAGCAAATCTTTTGCTTACATTAGCAGTTGATAGGTAAAAACTCTTTGTTATCTAAGATTCTAGATGGTATCATGATTTTTATAGGAACGTTAAATGGTATTAAGAATATCTTGTATCGAAAAAAAATTAAATCATTCACTTATTTTTCGGTGTGTGTAGTAAATATTTAAAATGAACGTTATAATAAGACTTAGAAATGAGTAAAAAGTATTAAATTTTTTCGTCCATTAATGAAATGAGCTCATTTTATTGATAACTACATTATAGAGTTTTTAAGAATTTATAATATGTTAGTTGACTTTTAAAACTAATTTTTACTGTCCCAAGAAGGATAATTGAAAGTATCCATGCTATTGATACCTGTGAAGTGTTATTCGTCTTTATAAAAAATTATTAAAGAATGAAAAAATAATGTTGTGATGTAAATTGTTATTGCTTAAAACAGTTAAAAACATATACTTAGAAATAAGTTTTTGCTAACAGTTGAATATTAGAATTATATGTCTCGAAAATAAAGTTAATGACATGTTTCGATAACATCTTTTACCTTTTTTATTAGAACTCTGAAACCATATACTATGTTTTATTAATTAGAAAACTGGTTGTATTAGTTTTTCTTTGACTATTACTAATGAGTCTATTACTTTATATCCGTATCGCATTAAGAATATAAATAAGATGCGTGCTATTTTTTCCACTTCTACATTGATCGATGTTAAAGTTGCCTAGTTCTTTCAGTATATTTTAAAGTAAAATATTATATTTCATTTTATTGCCCGCGTTGAACAGTCGACCCAATTCTAAGTTCACGACTATCAATGTTCAACTAAGTAGTCTTTAATTTATTGCTCAACTCAGAAGACAAAGGAGCTCCTGGATCAAGTATTGAGCAACATTGCCCTCGTGGAAAACTTTTCAAAACAACTAACTCGCATTTGCGTTTCATGAAGATGAAGTCAAGAGAATTCCAATACATAATTCGTCAACCACTTAGGATTTTTTGCACTAGCACTGAGGATAGTTCGAACTAGATGTAGAATTCGTATCAACTAGCCATCACTAGGATTCAAACTTCAGTCATCTCATTGTGAGACTAACGCTTTATCTCCTGAGCCACATCAGCTCCTCTTGTTATATTCAGAAAGAAAATTAGAAAAGAGACAGTAATCAATCCTCTTATGTAGTACACATACGTATGTGCTAGCAGGATCAACTTAAAGAAAGGATCATTAACAAAAACATAAATATTTACCCCGCGTCACGGCGGGATTCGAACTCACTACCTTCATGATACAGAGCAGATAGCAGAGCGGAGAGACCGCTCGTCCAAGTTCCCTGATTAATTCATAATTTTTTCTTCTAAAAAGTTTTTCTCCAGCTTTTCATTTTCAAAAATAATTCAAAATTTGGGTTATATTAATCAAATTTATATATAAATCATGTAAGACGTGACGAAAGCTGCCTTTTCATGATTATAGTTTCCATTTGAATCACTAAACTTCTTTTCCTGTAGTAAACAATATCTTACCCTAAAATTCACTTTCCAATTTAGTAAGTAAATAGGCAATTATTTGGTTCGATTCTTTAGAAGACGAGCCCTTATTGAATTGGTTTTTGGACTGTGCCGGGGATGGTTTTCGTTCTTTTTCTAACAACATCCGACCAATTTTCTCTAAAATACTTCCACCGTGGTTACATAAGGGTTAAATTTACTTCTTCTTTCATTATTTTACTTTTATACACTTCAGCTATTGCGATGGAATAATTTTTAAGTCGAACCAAAAATTTAAAAAAAAAGATTTTATTTATGATATTTTTATTTTATTCTTATGTGTCGGTAGTAATAAGAAAATTTTTGAAACATTTCGCTTTACATTGTCTGTATGCAACAGTTTAATTAAAATTCGAGATTTTTAAATTAAAAAAAGAATTTGCTGTTTTTTAAACAAAATAACCACAGCTATGTTTGTAAAAAAGCAGCAAATTCATAGACATTAAAACTTATATTTTTAAGGATTTATTTATTTTTATTTTTTATTTCTTTGTAAAATCACTATCTTAGTAAAATGATTTTATTTCGTAGAATGATTATCTAGAGTGGCAGTTTCAATATATAAAAAAAGTTGATTTCTGGAATTAGAAAAAGTAGAACATCCATTAAAATCTTTTCACGTTAATTATTTCACATATCTGTAGAGCCGAATTTTATTAATTCTTATTATCATTATGTTATTCATATTATTGACAATTTTATTGATATAATGACAACACTTAAACACTTGAACCAAAAGTAATTAAATAGATAAATATAATTAAAAATAAGAAAAATATCCCATGATTGATTCTAGCATAGTTAAAACCATCAACATTGTTGTCACCATGTTTCATTGAACACTGTTGTTAAACTTGAAAACATATTTTTTTTTACTAAAACGAAATACATATTTTTAATAAAATATATTAATATTATAATTTCAATTTTATTTAAGATCAATTTACTAATATGCAAATCTTAACGAAATAAAGTATTCTTTAGATTTAAAATCTGGATTAAAATCTTGAAGAAAATTAAGCTTTAGAATGCAGATTGACTTAATGAAAAAAAAATAATAAGTAATTAGAATCGTGTGCTATTGACTCTTGAAAAATGAGGGATAAGTAATATTTCTTCTATCACTTATGGCAGTTCAATTAAGGAAAAGATTGCATATCAAAACAAAGTTTTATTTTTAAACGAAAAGTAATATAAGATTTATGTCTAGCTCAGATTAAGCAACTTCTATTCTTTTTTGTTTTTTACCAAATCAACTCTTAGAATATGAAGCTGTTGAGAAAGATAAACAAATTTTCTTACAACAATGGATAAATAGTCATTATTTAAAGCAAAAAAGATGAAAAAATAGCAGAAAAGTACTTCAAATTGCAATAATTGGAATTCAGGAAGACGCATCTATGGCCCTTAGAACACGTCAAATTTCAAATGTTTAGTTGAATTGGTTCACATGTTATTTTTATTACTAAAAGTTTAAAAGTCATTTTTTTTCATACTGTTTCCTACATATTTTTCTATACATTTTTCGTAATAATACATTTTTCTATACATTTTCTGAGACTTACATTTTTATTTTAGACAAACTGTTGCGTAAAATAATGTAAAGGAACGGAAAATAACAGTGTTTCTCTAAAACTAATAAAACTGGTAATAAGAATTTCTAAATGGACAATCGCAAAGTCCCTTCCTTACTTTTCCAATTATTATCAATATAATTTTTAAATATTTCTGTTATAAAATTTTTGCAAGGAATTTCTGTTCCTAGAATATTAAATTAGGAAAGTAATGTTTTCAAACATTAATGAAGAAATTATAGTACAATGTTTTTTTTTCCTTTTTTAAATAGGGAAGACGCTGGTCAGCTAATAGTGATGCGCAGAGAAGCCGAGTTTTTTTTATTTATTACGAAGTTAGCAGTTACTAACTCTCGAGCTAATTATTAAGTATTACTTTTGCTAAAAGTTACTAATCCCCAATTCCAAATCATAAAAAAATTATATAAATAGGTATTTAATTAGAACGCTATTTTTCGCGTTTGAATAAGTAATCGAAAAAAAATATTAACACATTATGTCTCTCAAAGTTGATTCGGAAAAACAAAAAAGAAACTCAAAATAGAACTCTCATTTCGCTGGATTGAAGATCAAGGGGGGATAACCGTTTATGTCCATGGAAACTGATTCTTAGAAATAACAAACTCTGGATTGAAGATTAATGGGAAAGAACAAGTTATGTCTCCGAAAGCTGATTCTGAGGCAAATCAAACAAACTCTAGATAGAACTCTCATACCTCTGGATTGAAGATCAAGGGGGAATAACCGATTATGTCCATGGAAACTGATTCGTAGAAAAAACAAACTATGGATTGAAGATTAATGGGAAAGAACAAGTTATGTCTCTGAAAGCTGATTCTTTGGGGAAAAACAAACTCCGGATATAACACTCATAACTCTGGATTGAATATCAATGGGAAAGAATAATTTATGTCTCTAAGAGAGCTGCTTCTGATGAAAAACCTATCCAACTCCAGTTAGAACCCTCATAAGTCTGGAATGAGTATCAATGGGAGAGAACAATTTATGTCTCTAAGAGCTTCTTCTGAGGAAAAGCTCATCAAAGTCCGGATAGAACTCTCATAACTCTGGATTGAATATCAAAGGGAAATTACCGTCCATGTCCATAGAAATTTATTCTTAGAAAAAAACTTTGGATTGAAGATCAATAGGAAAGAACAATTTATGTTTCTGAAAACTGATTCTGAGTAAAAAACAAACTCTTGATAGGACTCTCAAAACTCTAGATTGAAGATCAAGGGGGAATAAACTTTTATATCCATTGAAACTGATTCTTAGAAAAAAAAAACTCTGGATTGAAGATCATTGGGAAGGAACTATTTATGCCTCTGAAAACTTATTTTGAGAAAAAAAACTTTTAATTAAAACTCTAAAAATTCTGGATAGAAGATCAATAAAGAAGAACAGTTTATATCTCTGAAAGATGATTCTGTGAAAAGCAAATTCTGGATTGAAGTTCAAGAGTAGGAACAGTTTATGTGCGGGAAAAAAACAAATTTCAAGACAGACAGGCGTTTTTTTTCTAGTATGGCTCATTTTCACTGAGGAATAATTTTTAGGTAGAACCAATTTAAAATGTTATTGATTTGTCAATTTTTTTTCCAATGTTCACCTGATTGCCACACGTCATTCAGGTATTTGTTGGTTACTATTTCAGGAGCACCATATTAAGGACAGATAGTTCAGAGAATGAAGGAACATCCATGTCTTGTCTGGAATTGGAATTCAGGACCTTTTTGGCGTGGGGTCACCTCCCAGGCGGTAGGTAGAACTTTGTCCGGTAGGCAAAACTTAATATCCGTCAAAATGCAACAGTTGGCGATCCAATCATCATTTTTGTGAAAAATTGGCATAAATCATTCTTCCCTCTTGATCTTAAATTATTTTCTCTCACCAGAATGGGTCGAAAATTGTAAAAAAAAATTTTAAATTTTACCTTTTGTTTCTAAGAGATATCTATGTTATTGATGGGACAGTGGTAACGTTTCAAGGTGGTCACCGTTTTTTAGCAAAAGTATCTGTAGAAACTTTTAGAATTGTTACTTCATACAATAAGTCGCCTGAATGGCGTTGACTATTGGATTGTTCATAAATCTGTCCGCAGGATTTAATTCTTTAATTTCATGAATGTATATCCCGAATATGTCAACACATTTTAAAATAAATAAAATAAGTCTCAGAAGAAAACTGATGAAAACTTACTATATTTCACTGTAATCAGTTCACGACTTACAAACATAAATGTCTCTTTTTTAATGTTTTATATATCTTTTATAAAATATGACAGAAAGAAGGATTCTAACAGAGATTTTTTATATTACTCATTACACACACTGAAGAAATCAGACCCCATTCAATATTTTGTAATAAAAACAAAGTTCCACCACTTAAACAATTAGTTATCTGATTATTAGTGAAGCAATTTTGTTAACCAGTGTATTGATTTGTTAAAACTTTTATTCTATTTAAAGAGCTTATGGTTTCTTAAATTTCTATAAGAGATTAAGGATCTTACTAAGCTACTTTGGCTTCATGTAAAAAATTAAAGTTTAACAAATGAAACATTTAAAGAATTGGATTTTCTGATAAAAAAAAAAATTCAGAACTTTGAAATAGTTTCCGGGAAATAGTTTAAAAAGTATACTTTACTATTAGCTTAAGTTATAAAGCTGATACTTCTTTCGGCGAAAAATATATGAAATTATATTTGCTATCGGCTCCTTTCAGAGATATATGGATTGAAAAAATACACTATTTCAAACTAAAGAATGCTCAATATTTACGAAATTATTATTCGACGCATTTTATATAGCTTTCGGATAAAAAGCAATAGGAAAACGCAAAAAATAGATTTATTAGCAAAACTGTATGAAACAATTTTTAGTATAGCTTAACACAAAAATTTGTGGCAACTAAATTTAGTCATAATTGGTGTAGTGAAACACTAATTTTTGGTGAAATATTATAATACCAGGAATGCTAAATTACTATATTTTGGTGTCAAATTTTTGCCTGCATTTTTGTACTGGCAATAAAATATTATACTGTTTCGAATCAGAACAGTTGTTTTTACGACTCACTTTACTGTAAGAGTAATTATTTCAGAATATTATACACTTAACAGTTATTAAGCAAAATTTGTTTGAATACCCAGGCAGCCCAGATAGATAATAAAAACGTATTTGGATTAGGCTTAATTAAATAGAAGCTTATAGAAGTTAAATACTGGACAATTATTTAATATAATTGACAGATATATGTAAATTAGCTTATGATAACGTATTTCTCATTATTATGCAATTAAAAGCATACTTTTTTTAGCGGTGTACTTCGGTTTCCCTGAATGTTACGCCACGCGGATTGCAGGTAACTAAAATCTTCTCCTTCTAGATGGAAAACAATGTACCGTTGCCATGTTATGTTTTCCAAACGTAGCCAATATTGGTGTTTTTAGAGTTAAAAGTAGTTCATGAGTGGTGTAAGTAATGTACATTATTAGTTTTCAGTTTTCAATTCTCTCTTTAAAGAGTATACGAACGCGCTTGATTCGATGTTAACTTAAGGAGGAACAACACATTAAGTTTTCAAAAAATGAAACAGAAAAAACATTGTTGTATTATTTGATGGTTTACCCTTTTAAGGTTATTGTGTCAAAACATTTAAGAAATTTTCTTAAAAATGTAAAAGCTACTGCATAATATACCGTCGCGGTGGGCAACGCAGAACGCACTGTGATACGTATGAAAAAGTGAACTAGTTCACTCAATTGATTAATGAATTTGCTCACTCTTATCAAAGCATTTCAGTAAAACTAAATATCCAATATTGTTTTTTGTTGAAATAATTTATTTAAATTACTTATTAAGAAAAAAATTAAATGGTACTTTCAATAAAAAAGTAGAAGTTGCAACTTATTTAGCTTTAATAATTTTCAATTATGGTTACATAGGCAATTCATAGCTTTGTTAATTGTCAGCTTTGTTCACAGTTAAACGCGGCATCATTTGAAACATCAGCCAAAGAGTATGTTCGTAATGAATAATGAAGATGACCGCAAAATTTTGGTTGCTACTCTAAAAGAGTTTGAGGCGTCAAATCTACAACAACATATGTGTAAAAGGGTAGGTCGATAACTGATGAACTAGCACTTGAGACTGCTGAAAATGATGGAGAATAAGCATTTTATGCACCCGGTATTGATGCATTATAGTTGATGGCAAAATTTTATATATTTATATGGATTATTGGATCTTGATGGATATGGATCTTATATTATTCGAAACTATGATTTTCTTACTTACTGCATCTTTAACTGGTACAATTTTCGACCTTGGTACAATGTTTAAATTAGATATATAATTTTTGTTGCACATAGGTTATTTTTAATGTGGTTATCTGGTTTTGAGTAATCTGCGAAAATGTAGCCTATGCTTATTTTACGTATTTCTGTTTCAAAATACTACATTTTTTTAAAGTTTTATATATATATAAATATATATATATATATACATATATATATAAATATATANTATATATATACTAAAAATGAAGATAAAACAAAGGAAAATTATAGACATATAAGATAGGGGAGGGGGAAAATAATAATGAAAAAAAAATAACAAGCAACTGATTTAAAAAAAAGAAAAAGAAAAAGAAAAAAAAGAATACATTTTCTGAAAAAAAACGGAAAATAAAAGATATAATCTTCTCATAAGCCCACACTATTATATCCGCAAAAAAGAGTGCTATCTGATATTGTATCAATATAGCCAAAGCAAAATATATTAATACAATAGTGTGAGGAGAACTCAAAAAATTTTTTTTACAAAAATTACAATAAATAAAATAGCACACAATAAGTAAAAATAACACGTGAAAACAGAAAATAAAATAAAGTAAAAAGAAAAAACAGTTTAAAACAAAATCTGTAAAGCGAGAAGCGAAATCAGATGTACTTACATGAACGGGGAATTTTTCAAGAATGATTTTAAAATATTTTCTCAACAAGATTGCCAGATTACAAAGTATGAAAACAAAAGCGCAAATTGAGTGTAACTAGAGAAATTTAAAGCGCCGTTCTTACTGCATTGCTGAAGTGATTTGTTATGCTGTGAATTGATTTGTTAGTTACCAAGGATGGGCCCGAAATGGATGTGCGCAAGGTAATATTATACTGGATAATTTTAAAAGTTGACCATAAATAATTTTAGAAAATAAAAAAATATTTATTTAAGAAAGAATATAAAATAGAAAAGAGAAACATAAATTGCCAGTTTTGCAAATAATTTTAGCCTCGGATTTGCACATGGAAAAATTATATAAATTATCAGAGAAAAACAATTTAGTCGATGATTTTAACACGGATTTGCCCGAAATGGATTAGCACATGAAAAATTAATAAAGAAATTTTTAGTAAATAATTTTACCCACTAATTTGCCCGAAATGGATTTGCACATGGAAAAATTATAAAAAATAACAAAGAAAAATTTTTTAGTAGATAATTTTAGCCACGAATTGGCCCTAAATGGATTTGCACTTTGAAAATTTAGATATATTAGTAATGGAAATTTTTTAGTCAAGGGATATTTTAGTAAGTAATTTTGACCATGAATTTGCCCGAACTGGATTTGCACATTTAAAAATTACACAAATTAGCAAAGAAATTATTTAGTAAATAATTTTGGCAACGGATTTACCCGAAATGGATCTGCACATGGGAAAATTATATAAATTAATAAAGAAAAAGTTTAGTAAATATATCCACAAAAATATACGATTAATTCAATGATTTTATATAAAGTTTTATTGCTTTAGTTGGGTATCCATTTTTTTAAATCAAATTTTGAAAGAGTTTATCATTTTGCTTTATGGATAAATAAATATTACTACTTATTCCTTTAATTCTGTTCATTTTATTAAAAGTGATATTTGAATAGATGTTCCTAGACACATTAGAATTCAAAGTAATTAGATTATTAATATTAAAATTAAAATTTTGTTTATCGTATAAATTAACAAAGCAAATATTTTCAACTTTTACGTTACCCAAATCCAAAAAATTGAAATTAATATTATCATCATGATTACGAAGCAAAATTAATTGCTCAGGGTAAATATCATTTAATAAAATAGTGAAATCTTGAAAATTAAAGATAATTAAGTCATAAATATATTTAAAAACAAATTTAATACTAAGAATATAATTTTTTTCATAATAATGTAAAAATAAGTTAGATAAGAGAAATGAATAATTCGTTCGTTGTGGTATTCCATCAATTTGAAGAAAAAAATCATTTCTATTGTAAAGATAATTATTAAAAAGACAAATATTAATCAGAATTACCTAATTATCAAAATCGCAACAAAGGACATTTTTAAAACCATCGTGATAATTCAAAAGGACATCTTTTAGTTTAGAAAGGGGAATTGTATTGAAAAGATCCTGGTAATCAAAAGTCGCAATAGAATTAATTTTATTATGTTTAATGAAATCTAAAATCGGTTGATTATTAGTGATAATCCAAGAGAAACCTTCTTTAGAAATATTATTAATAATTTTATTAAAGTAGTTAGAGAAAATGCTGCTAGGTTCAGTTAGATAAGTATTAGATCCACATAGTATAGTTCTAAATTTTACAGGAATTTTATGAAATTTAGGACTGATAATTGAGTAAGGAAATTGTATATTGCTAATGTTAATTTTTAATCTCTTATAAAATGCTAAAATTTTTTTAAAGACAATATTATTATTGAAATTACTAAGTTCAAAATTTTTACTATTTTTCAATTCCGTATTTAAAAGGTCAGCATAGATTTTTTTACAGAATATAGCATAATTATTGTTAGCTTTGTCTATGGGAGTAATTACAAAATTTTTTTGAAGTTGCTTAATTTATTGAACAGCAATATTAGATAAATTTGTTGGATTGTTACTCTTATTTAAATTATCGGATACTAGCCGCCTAAGGCTGCCAGCTGTCCGCCATGCTGAAGGTTTTCACAAATGAAGTTTTTTAAAACATAGCAGGAAATCTGAAGATTAGTGGACAATTAAAGTGTTCCTGTCCACCAATTTTGTCTTCATATCCAGTTCTGCTGCAAATGTATTATAGCTCTTGAGGATGTTTGAAATTATATAGCTACAACGCTTAAGAAAAAAAAACTAAAATGCTAAATACATGAAAAGAACACGAAAACGAATAAATTTTTTATGGTATCAATTTCTATTTCTATATAATTTTTTATGGTATCAAATTCTATTTCTATATCTGTTACGTCAAGCACTCAGGTATTATAATTTGATCTAGTTGTGCTTGTATAATTTTGATCTAGTTGCGCTTTCTACGTCATTTTGTTAACATCGTT
>NC_092204.1:105579696-105589350 GCF_043381705.1 Parasteatoda tepidariorum | reverse complement strand
TTGTGTTTTCTTTTTCATTTCAGTTTCGCCACTTGTCGTGAAGTCTATGAATTTTTCTTCCTCATCAATTGAGAGTCCTTCGGGAGTCTTATGAAATGGATTCCTAACCCACTCGTAACTTGCTAGCAGTTTGTCATGAGCAGGAAAATACTTTTTAAAATTCTTTGCCAGCATGGCTAAATGATTTTCAATGGTTACAAACGTAACTTTCATATATTCTTCTTCAGCCTTATAAGTTTTAGTACAATTATCCACATTTGCAAACATTGTTAGGTTTTTTTGCTTTAAATTTCTGCCCCACAATTCTAATTTTCTACAAAAAGCATTAACTTCATCACTCGTATCCAACATATGTGTATTTGCTCCTTGGAGTTTAAGATTCAAGTTATTTAATTTCTCGAATATGACGACCAAGTATCTCAATTTCATCACAAATAAACAATATGAATTCCCGGTTTCCGGTCTGTTATCTTCTAAGAAAATGACGATTTCTTCTCTTAATTCATGAGCACGTTGCAAAAATTTCTCTCGTGATAAACATCTTGCCTCACTTTTAAATAGTAACTCTGAATGTACTGAACCCATGTCATTACAAAGAGCAGAAAAGATTCTCGATCTCAGGGTTCTCATTTTTATATAATTTGAAATGGTTACAACCGCAGTTAATTCAATATTTAAACCAGGACGTATTTCTTTCGAACCCAAAGCTTCTATGTGGATCATGCAATCTGTCCAGACGCATTGAGGCGATTTTTGTTTTACTAGTGCTTGTATACTTTCGAACCTTCCGGATATTGAACAAGCATATTCCGATGCATATTCCAGTGCATATTCCGATGCAATTTTAGCATTCTGTGTTTGCATCATTCATTACATCATTTAAAATAGCAAATAATGCTAGCGCTGTTGTTTTGAGTTCTATTGAGTTGCAGAAAAGTAGTTCTACTACTGACATATTATCACAAAATCAAACATAGGCCATGAAATGAGCATCTTTATTAATATCTCTTGCTTCAAAGTTTATTGAAAACATTTTGTCACGCAACATCGAGAAAAGCTGACACTACATTTTCAGCTGCATCACCAATTCGACAAGCAACAGTATTATTTGAAAGAGGTATGGACTGAAATTGTTTTGAAAAATTAACTCCAAACATAGTCTCTACAATCTCAATTGCTGCTGGCTTTTACTTTACTTTTGTTTTAGCAGTTAGTTAAAAATAATTTAAAGACAGAATTCAAAATACTCAATATACATTATTGTTGTATAAATTTTACTGTAAGTGGGGGGCGCGATGAAAATTATGATTGAAAACTGGGCCGCGAATACTGAAAGGTTGAGAAACGCTGACTTATAGAAATCATGGGGTCATAAAATGACCCCCTCGTTTCCTCTCTGGTTAAAAAAACAAACAAATATTTAGAGTGACAGCGTCTTTCTTTATCTATGACTATATTAACTATATATTCCTATATATTAACTATATATTCTATATTAACTATATATTCTATTTATTATAACTATATTTTCTCGAAAATATAGTTTTCAAATACTAAAGATATTAGAATTTTAATGCTTCGTAAATTGAAGGTAAAGATGAATAGAATATGCTGCTACACATTTATGATTTTTTCAGCTATTTTTTTTTTTTTTTAATTTTTAAAGTGAATTCTATAGATTAAGTTTCCATATTTTTCATACTTTCCTCTTTCCTTTTTCTAGATAATATAATTTTTAAATATTATAAAGATTTAACCATTTTGAGGCTTCGAAGATTGAAAATAAGCATCTATATAATATACTGCTATACTTAAATTTTAAATGACTTAATTTTAAATTTTGAAGTGAATTTTGTAGACTGATCTTTCCCTCTTTCATACTTTACTTTTTCCTGAAAAAATAGTTCTTAAATACTATAGAGGTATTAGAATTGTCAGACTTCGATGATAGAAATTAAACATATTTACTGATAAATTTTTAGAATTTTTCTCAATTTTGATTTTTTAAGAGAATTTTTTTGTCTAGCCCCAATCTCTTTCATACTTTACTTTTCATTTTTTCCTGAAAATATAGTTTTTAAATACTATAAAGGTATTAGAATTTCGAGACTTTGAAGATGGACGATAAGTATGTAAAGAATACGCTGCTATACATTTTATGATTACTTTTCATTTTTGATTTTTAGAGTGCACTATGAAGACTAGATTCTATCCATCTCTTTTATATTTCGGAGCAAAAAAGAGCTTCAAAATTTTTTTAAAACTTCATCTAGCTAAAAGCTTGAGAAAAGTCACGTAGCATATATTCTTCCATCATATGGCTTTCGATGACAGATTTTTCAAAGGTAGACGCACTTAAATGGCATATTCAGGTGCATAAAAATTTTTCATAGTCTCAATATGAAATAAAATTTTCAATATGAAATAAAATAAGAAAATTGTCCTGTGCTAAACATATTTCAAACGTAAATGAGTATTAAAAGTAATTATAACGAGGAATAAAGTATTTGGTAATCCTTTTAAGTTAATTAGCTAATTTAAAATTACTCAGAAATTTATAACGAAATCAATTATCTCTTTTTTGAAAAGACAAAAAAAAATATCACCATCGTAACTATTAAAAGGATATTTTTGGTGCTTTATTATAAAATGAAATTAAATTCCTAAATACAGATAACAGAAACAAAAATACCTAAATTTCAATGACTAAAATTACATTAATTCATAATTTACATATCTGATATGCCATTAAAACTATTTATTGTTTCAAAATACAACTAAATCACTTTTTTAAAGAAAGAAGTAGAAAATATACATTATGATTTAAACAATTAGCTAAAAATAAATAAAAAGAAACGCATTATTTTATACTATAGTAAAAATTATAGAGTAAAAAGTAAATTAATAAAATACACTATGTAGCATAATTAAATTTTTTTAAAGAAAATTTTTCTTCTCGTATTTAAGTAGTTTAAAACACTGAAAAATAATAGCAAACGCCATCATTCTGAATCAAACTTAAATTAAAAAATTCTACATTTCAATATCATAGTCAATTTCTTAATTAAAAATTATTGAACGAAACATATTTTATATCAGAAATAAATTACATTATTAAAAAAAATGTAAAAAGACACAAACAAGTTTTATAATAATTAACACATTTAATTACAAAGAAATGAAAAGTCGATTACTTTTCAATCAGTTAAGTAAGTTCAGGTAAGTGAATTACATTTAGTTATTGTTAATTTTATAGCATAGGAAACAGTAAATATTTATAGCATAGAAAACAGTTTTCCTTGTCATCAGAACATCTCAATTTTCCTAATTTATTGGATATCTAAAATGATTTATTCAAACAATTCAAAGAGTGAAAAATTTTTCTTAAATATATTTCGAGCAAATTGAACTCAAATGTTCGTAGAATTCCCGTTAAACTAAATCTATAGGTGCAAACTTCCTTCTTGTAGATAGCGTCTTCATTCTATAGCTAATCAATGTAACCTTTAGAACTACAGGAAGCAATGGAATACACAGTTCCGTACTATTCAACGCCGTTCGCAAATTTCAAAGAGAAGCACATTATAAGCTGCACTTGCCTGCATTCATTACGGTTGGAAACATGTACACAAGAAGCATTTAATAAGTCCGAGGGAAAATTCATAATTTTCTGAGATTGGATATTTCAATTTCAATGAAAATATTTCATTGTTTCAACTTGATCTCGAAGATCCTTGTCAAAAACTTGTTGGACTTGTCATTTGATAGTTGAGTGAAATAATTTAATAAGTCTAAATAACATATTTGCAAATTTCGCTTTAACAATTGTAATGTTCTTCAAATTGGAACAAATTGGCAGATATAGAAATGCAATATTAGGTATTATAATTTGCAAAAAAAAGAAAAAAAAAAAAAAACTGAGAAAAGCATAGGTTTTATTTATTGAATTGTTAAATGGCTGCGTAAATCCTGTATAGATTTTAGATTTGCTCCTCGAAAAAATTATAAACTAAAATATAGCAAAATGCTGCCACCTAGTGAGTCAGATGGATCTAAAAATTCTACTTTAGTAAAATCATATTTTGCCATTGATGTCTGTAAATAATTCCAAATAAAATTACGGTACTTTTTACCTTAAAATCCAGTTTTATCAGAACATGTAGCAGAACAAAATCTGACCGCAACTTTTACAGACATAATTAGCCAAAAAACATTGAATCCTTTTATTAAATAAACACTCGCATTATGCTAAAAATTACGGAATAATATTTCACGGAAAAATGGATTTTACTTTAAAAATGGATTTTACATTAAAAATGGATTTTACGGCGAAAATAGATTTTATGGCGAAAATAGTTTTTACGGCGAAAATAGATTTTACGGTAAAATGGATTTTACGGTAGAAATATATTTTTCAGTAGAGGGGATTTTACGGATGATGCACCCCGAGTGACAGTACTTCGTTGCGCGATTTGATTCAGAAATGTTTGCAGTGTACGGTAAGGCTATGTAATCTAGAAAGCGAAAGACGTTTGTGCATTCTAGGATTGCCAGTGGCAAGAATTAAACCAATTGAAGTATGCATGATTTGATCCTTGATTGATTTTATCGCAAATCACCTAGCTTAATCAACATTGCCTTAGCATTGACTGTTTGACATCTGCTATAAAAAATGAAATTCTAATCAAGAAATGATGACTAGGATCATATAAATCAAAAGTGATGACAAATATTTCAATTAAACCAACAATTTTCTTAATTGTTTATTTTTTGTTTAAGTTTAATGATGCCAATTAAATGATGCTCACAAAAAAAAAGACAGGATGATAGCTGGCATTTCAGAAAGCGCTACACAAAAGAAATAGAGAGCTGTACGTAAGAATAACACGTTTTCCCTGTTGAATAAAATTTGAACATTATTTTGTAATTCCATGGCTATAATATGTTAAGCTTCGGCCGTCTAGAGTATGCAGTTTAACGTCTTAAGGTATTCTAAAGCTTATAACCACAATTCCACATTTAAACCATATTTTAAAGGAAAAAAATTACTAGTGAATCGTTGACATTTTACCACATATTTGTAAAATGGTTTTTGGAGATTTTGCTAAAAGATTCGATAAGTGTCAGCAAAACCATATAGTGCATTTACCCCAAAGAGAGATCTAGTTCCCACGCTTGATGCAACAACTCTTTGGAGCTCTATAAATATTCTTTTAAAACCATCATATAATTCTTTTACTCAGCTAAATCTACATAAAAACAACATGTAATTCCCAAAGGCATCTACGGTGAGTCCTTTCCAGCCTCAGGGAGGTCTATTTATCCATTTTTAATTTTCAGTTTTTGATGTTCCATTGATGTAGGCTTAGAGTANCTTTCAGTAAAATCTTTTTTTTTTTAAATTTTTAATTTTTTTTAAATTGTATGTTATTTAGGCTGGAGTGGAGCTGGACCAGCGGCCAAGTCCTGGGCTATATGGTTAAGGGTTTTCATAACCTAGGTACATGCTCAGGGCTTGGAGTAAAGAAAAAAAAAAAAGTGCATTTACCCCATACGCTATTCCATACATACTATCAGATGTACATGAAAAAATTATAAAGAAAGAAAAAAAATTTTGAAAAAAGAAAATATTAAGACTTGTGTGAAAAAATGCTTTATTCGTGAATTTTGAGGGAATTTGCAAACATTATACAGAAAGAATAAAAATGTTATAAGTGGGACGTTTTACTGCACATATTAAAACGAAGTAAAGTCTTATCAACACAGAGTAATCAATTTACTAAAAAAAAATCACGAGTTACATTTTTTTCGTGCACTAGATGAAGCTTTTAATAAACAATTCTAATTAAAACTGAATAGTTTATAAAAATGAGCATTTTTAAAAATTCATTATTTTTTTTCCAATCTTATGAAAAAAATGTAAGGAAATAAATAAAACAATTTGCTGTTAATATAGTTTGAAAATCAATTTTAAAAGGTATGAAAATATTTTTTTTATGATAATCATTGAAAAAATCTTGTAAACAATTTTTTAAAATATTAGTTTTCAATATTTTTTGATAAAAAAAAACAAACCATTTTATTTAGCCAAAGGACCTGATACTTCATTATTTTTTCTTATTATTTCTCAGACCTATCACGTAAACTGTTTTCCCAATAAGAAATAATATTATTGTTTGAAACTAATTAGTTTCATTAATTTCAGGTCAATTCAGTGACTTACTTTTGTAGAATAATTCATATAAAAAACTAAGTGGTATTCTGATGCATAAAAAATATATCTTATATTTCTGTGCATTTGTTGCAATATCTAGAGTGTAGAAATTAATTAGCTGACGAGCAGAAACTGGAAACAGGAAAATAAGATTGAAGAAAAAAAAGTGGCAATTTATATTCGCAAAAAAATTAAATTTTTTAAACAATTGTATCAATTTCCATTGAGTTTTGTTTCCCAATTCCATTATTTTTTGCAATTTGCATTTAATGAAAGAAAAAGATACTAATTGATCCAACTCTAAAGGGTAATATTGGAAACGAACAGCCTTCAGCAAAACACCATTTTTTATAGATAATATTTTTTTTGTGTAGCTAAAGGAAAAAAAAATTGAAAAAGTCAACTTGAAAAAGAATTTTAGCTGTAAACATTTTATTCTTTAATTATTTTAATTAATAAAGCATACAAATTCGGGTTTATCGCTTAAAGTGTAAGGTATTGCAGAGTTTTACTAAAGTATATTTATTTACCTATTAGAATATAAAATAAAAAGTAGCACATTATAATTACAAGTGCTCATTTACAATATTAAAATGCAGAGCTTGGGTGTGCGAAAGGAACAAACATTGAATGGGCAAATTTAAACCCCGACTCCAGGGGGGAAAAAGGAACATTCAAAATTTTCAATAAGTCAGTTTTGGAAAAATGTTTTAAAAATAAGTTTTTCTCATTGTTTTAGTATTAGACATCGTTATAAAATAAACTGTTGCTGATTTCTTTTCTTTTTCAAAATTTTTAAAGAAAATATCAGTAATGTTTGCCAGTTCATTTCATATTTCTCCTTTATAAAAAGAAGAGTTGATCTCACGTTTTTAACATTTAATTAATTTTGATTTATTATGCCAGGTCTGACGAGACATCTTTAAAGCGTCACCTAATTAAAAACTTAAGAACTGTCTATAATCATTTCCTAGTTACGCTTCTTAGAATACATGTTTCTATTATACCTATGAATGGTATTTTAAATGATAAAAATATGAAGTGTTATTTACTGAATTGTAAATTCTTCAAACTGAATTGTAAATCCTAAATTAAAGCAAATTACCCGACATGGAAAGAAAGCAGGAATTATCCAACCAACAAACAAAGCACACAAACAACAACACAATCAACAAAGCACAATAGTAAATATACACTAAAGGAATTGAAAAGTACTGACAAACATGGCAGCGTTCTCAGGTGAAAGCCGTTGCAGACTTCTACGACAAAGCCATAAAATGCAGCACAGCTAACTTCAATCAGATTTTTAACTTCGAGAACTATGAAAAAGACGATAAACTAAAACCAATAGCCACTCATTTCACCTCCGACGCCTCAAACCACAACTATCAGCACAAATAATAGTATTCAATTCCAGCATCTATAGTCTACATCAATAATCCAAAGTACCAATAGTCCACAGCATCAAACACTTTACCAATACTGAAATCCTGATCTATGCTACTTCACGTTGACAATCAAACTACAGCCATCCACAGATTACAGCAAGTTGCTCTTATTATTTTCATTTTCTTTCAGTTATGCAAGCAAGGTGCTTGTCTCCCTGTNGTATACATATCCTTAACATATTGCAACTCTGAATTTACTGCAACTAATCACGTTTCGATGGGGCAAATGGCTTTGAAGTTATAAATGTTTTGTGTATAAAAAGCACAGTTTTGTACTCTTTTAAAGAAAGATTGAATTTTAACTTCATACAGACTGAATAGACTTAAAATAGACTGAACTATTACCCCACCTGCGCTTTACCGTATAGACAAGTAAGTGAATGTTTCGTATGTACTTTTTATCCAAAGTCTTAAAATCAAAATTACTTTGTAGAAATGTGGGTTTTATGAAAGATAATTATTTTTCTTGATTTTTTAGACGGTCTACGCATGAAACTCTTACATCTTCAACACTATTGGTTTGCTTAATTTACTTTTCATTTCATAGGATCTAGCAAAAACAAATACGCAAACTCCCCTGTCCTTGTAGCAAAATCGTACCTGCTCGGAGAAAAAAAAATATCAGGTAAAATTACCCTACTCTATGGTAATGGCATTTTGGTAAATAAAACCATGATTTCGGCAATAAAAACCAAAATATTCTATATTTAAACCATTTATTTGGTAATTTTCCCATTCATATGATTACGGTTTACTGGAAATTCTGGTTCTCAACATTTTATTTCTTAGAACCCCATATTGAATAAGAAATTCCAAACGTAAATTTAACCAAATAAATGGTTTTTATGCCATGCTTTAAGGTATCATGATAAAATTATCAGATTTTAACACGTTTACCATGTTTTATCGCATATTATAAAACTCTATTTCACCAAATCGCATAACTAAGAATTCCTGAGGTTTTTGGTACAGGAAATACAATAAATTGTACCATGATCTGGAAATTTTGAGCATATTCTTTTTTCAATGCGTAAATAAGTAAAAGTTCAAAATTATACATGCAACACTATATCCAATACCTAAAAAATCATTTTAACTTATAATACCATCGACAACTTTTTAATTCATTTAGTCATAGCTAAATAATACGGAGAAAACAATGCTCCCAATTTTCTAGACAGTTGTGCAATACGTTATGTAGAAATAAAATTTAGCCTGCATTTTATACCTAAAACCTGAGTTTCTTCCGAACTAAAAGGCTTAACGAAGCGAATTTAATGCCATTCAATGGAGAGTAAAAATATACATTCGAGACAATAACACATTTGCATATTTTACTATAATTTAGTTTCTCCCACTATCCCCCAGACAACGTATTTATGGGCCTCCAAAACACAAAGTGCAGTTTTTGAAAAAAATCTTTATTTAACTGAAAAGGGGATATCTTGTTTGAAATCATCAGCTTAACAAATGATACCATAATCCGTCATTGCATTGTAAACAATTTTATGTCACTCAAATTATATAGGCCTATGTAATTTCATATCAATTGTTGTCGTACTATAGCTCCATGATTTCAACTGTTTTTCTAGACAAATGATTATGACAAGGCATATGAGTAACTTCACGTCTTTTCTGTTTAATGCTTAGCTTGAGTAAAGTGAACTAAAGGGGTTTTTCTGGACTTCTCCAATCTTGTTAAAGATTCCACTACCACCGAATATGTTTGTGACTGTTTCAATAAATTATTTTTAAGCAATTTTTGTAAAATTCTCTGATGTATATTTTTTCTTCATAATTGTAGAAAATTCGCTGAAAATTTTGAATTTTGTCTATCATCAACTGTAGGACAGTTCTCGAACGAAATTTGTTTTCGTGTCTTGGTTATATATATATATATTTCATGTTGTTGCGCATATTGGAGAGTAGATGTTGCTCGCCAGGGTAGGTGGTTCCTCGTCTATTGCGTCGATCATGAACAGCAATTAACTT
>NC_092204.1:105553018-105579196 GCF_043381705.1 Parasteatoda tepidariorum | reverse complement strand
CAAAGTCCCTTACCTGGGCAAACTGTGTTACGATTTGTACTGATGGTGCTGCAGCATTAACAGGTTCGAATAAAGGGCTCAGAGGCTTAATTCAGAAGGTGGCGTCTCATATGGTATTTAATCACTATATGATTCATCGGCAAGCTCTTGTTGCAAAAGATATGGATAAAGAGATTCGCACAACGTATTACAAGACGCTGTTAGTTCAATTAACTACATTAAATGCAACAGCCACAACAGCCGTCTCTTTTCAATACTTTGAAATGAGATGGGCTCAACATATAAGAGATTACTGTTACACACCGAAGTCAGATGGCTTTCACGTGGGAGAATACTACGACGGACATTTGATTTGAGAAATGAAGTGTACATGTTTTTAATCGAAAAGAAACATGGATTGGCAAGTTATTATATCAATGAAGTTTGGCTAGGGAAGCTGAGCTGTTTAGTTGATATTTTCGACTTAAATTTGAGCTTGCAGGGTGAGAATTCAACTATCATAACTGCAGCCAGTAAAATGCGAGCTTTCAAGACTAAGCTTAGTCTCTGGCAAATTGAACTGAATAAAAACAACACCGACATATTCCCTTGCTTTAACGATGTTATCAAGGAAAATAATATAGATATATTTACATTTAAAACATCATTTCCAATCACATTGAAAAGTTAAAGAAAAAATTTTCGAGAAGATTCGAAGATTTGCCTGGAAACAATCTTGACTGGATTCGTGATCCATTTTCCTTTGACATATGCAGTTCAACTCTTCAAATTAGTGAGAAAGAGCAATTAATAGATCTAATTAGTGATTATACTCTTCGAAATCAATTTAAGACTCAGCCTTACCAAAATTTTGGCTATCCGTGGAAAAACAGTATCCCGTTTTATGCAAGAATGCCTTCAGAGTGTTAATACAATTTGCATCAACGTATAAATGTGAAACTGGATTTAGCAAACTAGTTTCAATAAAAACTAAATACCGCTCGCGTTAAAATTCTGAAGATGATATGCGAATTACAATTAGCAACATACATCCAAACATCGATGAGATATTTAGAAACTTGCAGGCTACATACATCTCATTTAAAGGGCAATTTACTGATTTTTGTGTTATACAAAAAGCATTTTCTTAAAATTATAAATAAAATTAATATGAGTCAAATATGATGATGTTTTTATTCGATGAAACGAAAGAAATGCTCGAAATATACATCGTATTTGTGAACATTTATCTCTAGGGGTCGCCAAAAATTTTCTCTCTATAAAAGGGGTCGCAGTCGAAAAAAGTATGCAAACCACTGGGCTAAACGATACCTTCCAACATACACAGATTAAATTTAATAACTCCTCAACTTATTCAGTTTTTCATATTAAAGACAAGCGTACAAATCGACGTAAACGGGGTTCAAGAAATAATAGAATTCCTCTTAATAGTGACAAATTAAATATAAATTTTCTTTCTAATATGGAAAAAGATTTTAATAAATACTATAACAATAAAACAATTAAAGATTTTGTCTTCTCCCTTAAGAATTATGATGTATATAAGTTCTACGATATTATTATTAACTTTTCTTTTATTAATTTACATTTCAAAATTCTTTGTTTCGATCTTATGAAAGTCAAAAAGAGCCTAATAAAAAGAAAAGTTTAGATAATTTATATTTCGTTATTAACTTTCAAAATCCTATTTTCGATAAGATCAAATTTCACAACCTTTTTGAAAATTTTAAAGTTTATTTCCATTAAAAGATTTTAACATAATTAAAAGTTTTAAAAATAATAAATCTCTTGGTAGAACCATATTTAACTATAATGATATAAGCAAAAATTTAGGGAGTATTAATATATCCGATTATGAATGTCACTGTGAGGAAGATAAATATTTTGATTTTGTTGATTAACATCATAAACATGTTATTACTGGTAATTTAAATATTATAGAAAACTTGGAACTTAGGAATTTAATGATAAAAGGCCCAAAATTTAGACTCATTTACCATATATCAATCAATAAAATTCTAGAATGCTTTCTTAATGATCTCAATAGTTTTTGTTTAAAGATATCAAATAGATTCTCTTTACCGTTAGGTATGCTAACAGAATGGAAATGCAGTGCTTATTATTACTTTAAAAACTTTCTTTTCAATAATAAGGATGATTTAAATAAGAGTAACAATCCAACAAATTTTTCTAATATTGTTCAATCAATTAAGCAACTTTTTAATTTACTTACTTTTTAATTTAAGCAACTTTTGTAATTACTCCCATAGACAAAGCTAACAATAATTATGCTATATTCTGTAAAAAATTCTATGCTGAACTTTTAAATACGGAATTAAAAAATAGTAAAAATTTTGAACTTAGTAATTTCAATAATAATATTGCCATTAAAAAAATTTAGCTTTTTACAAGAGATTAAAAATTAAAATTAGCAATATACAATTTCCTTACTTAATGATCAGTCCTAAATTTCATAAAATTCCAGTAAAATTTAGAACTATCACATGTGAGTCTAATACTTATTTAACTAAACCTGGCACCATTTTCTCTAACTACTTAAATAAGATTATTAACTATATTACTAAAGAAGGTTTCTCTTGGATTATCACTAATAATCAACCGATTTTAGATTTCATTAAACATAATAAAATTAATTCTATTGCGACTTTTGATTTCCAGGATCTTTTCAATAGCATTCCCCTTTCTAAACTAAAAGATGTCCTTTTGAATTATTACCAAGATTTTAAAAATATCCTTTGTTGCGATTTTGATTATTGGGAAATTCTGATTAATTTTTGTCTTTTTAATAACAATCTTTACAATGGTAGGGATATTTTTCTTCAAATTGATGGAATACCACAAGGATCTAATTATTCATCTCTCTTAGCTAACTTATTTTTGCATTATTATGAAAAAAATTATACTCTTAGTATTAAATTAGTTTTTTGATATATTGATGACTTAATTATCTTTAATTTTCAAGAGTTTACTATTTTATTAAATGATATTTACCCTGAGGAATTAATCTTGCTTCGTAAGCATGATGATAATATTAATTTAAATTTTTTGGATTTGGGTATTATAAAAGTTGAAAATATCTGCTTTGTTGATTTATACGATGAAAGAAATGATTTTAATTTTAATATTAATAAACTAATTACTTGGAATTCTAATGTTTCTAGAAGCATCTACTTAAATACCACTTTTGATGAAATGGACAGAATTAAAAGAATATGTAGTAATATTTATTTATCCGAAAAACAAATCGATAAATTCTTTCAAAATTTGAAACAGTGGATACCCAACTAAAGTAATAAAATTTTATATAAAATTATTGAATTAATCGTATATTTTGGCGGATATATTTACTAAACATTTTCTTTGTTGATTTATATAATTTTTCCATAGGCAAATCCATTTCGGGTAAATCCGTTGCCAAAATCATTTACTAAATAATTTCTTTGTTAATTTGTATAATTTTTCCGTGTGCAATTTCATTTCGGGCCAATCCGTGGGAAAAATTATTCACTAAAAATTTATTCATTATTTATAAAATTTTTCCATGTGCAAATCCATTTCGGGCAAATCCGTGGCTAAAATTATTTGCAAAACAGGCAATTTATGTTTCTCTTTTCTATTTTATATTTTTCTTAAATAAATATTTATTTTCCAATATTATTTATGGTCAACTTTTTTAATTATCCAGTATAATATTATCTTGCACACATTCCTTTCGGGCCCATCCTTGGTAACTAACAAATCAATGCACAGCATAACAAATCACTTCAGCAATGCAATAAGAACGGCACTTTAAATTCCTCCAGTTACACTCAATTTGCGCTTTTGTTTTCAGATTTTGTAATCTGGCAAATCTTGTTGCGAAAATATTTTTAAATCATTCTTGAAAAATTTCCCATCCATGTAAGTACATCTGATTTCGCTACTCGCTTTATAGTTTTTGTTTTGTATACCGTTTTTTCTTTTTATTTTATTTTATTTTCTGTTTTTATGTGCTATTTTTACTTATTGTGTTCTATTTTATTTGTTGTAATTTTTATAAAAAAATTTTTTGAGTGCTCCTCACGCAATTGTATTAATATTTTTGCTTTGGCTATATTGATACAATATCAGAAAGCACTCTTTTTTGCGGATATAATCGTGTGGGCTGATGAAAAGATTATATATTTTATTTTCCGGTTTTTTTAAAAAAAGTTTCATCCTTTTTTTTAAATTTTTTTTTTATTCAGTTGTCTGTTATTTTTTTCATTATTATTTCCTTTTCTTATGTCTATAATTTTCCTTTGTTATATCTTCATTTTGAACTTATCTAATGAGTTCTGTTTACTTGCAGCTTGTGCGCAATAAATGAAACCTATTATTTTTCTTAACTTTCTTCGTGTTTTCTTGTATTTATTTATTTTGTTTTATATGTATATATATATATATATATANCAATCACGCAATTCCCTCGATGCATTGGAATTTTAGTGCACATATATATATAAATAGATAGATAGATAAATGTAGGGAGCGTGATTTTAAAAATTTCTATACCTACCTCAATTCTCATATGTTTTTTTTCTTCTTTTTAATTTTTTTCCACGTGCAATAGTGCTAAAAATCGGGAGAGTTTCAACTATGAATAAATGCAACTATTTAATCTAGTTAAAAATTTACGTCCGAAAAAAAATTTTGTATTTTTTTAATATATTTTAAATAAATCACAAAAACATTCACACAGAAAGACAGATTGTTTCTCAAGCAAACACAATGATATGATTAGTATGGCTTCTGTTTTATTTAACATTTTGAAATACTTGTACCAATGTATTCACACTAAAAAAAAATATTTGTCAGCATTTCGAATTTTTATTCAGAAAGAAATAATTTTTACACCTTTAAAAATAGAAAACAAATATAACTCAATTTATGCAGTTTTCTTTTATCAAAATTTCACTGAATTTAAATCAATAACTTAACTCAATAACCTTTTATTTGAACAATACCTAATCTATAGTTCACACAAAACTGTAAATTTGCATTTATATATTCTTTTAAGATTTTGCAAAGTAAAATTTGTAACCAAGCTAGTAACTCATACCATTTTATAACTGTATCATTATTCCTAAAGCATTAATTAGATAAAATGTGTGGTCTAAAAAAACATTCTTTCTACTTCTAGTTATTTAAATTAGGGTAACATCAAGCTTCACTTGACAAAATCTTTTTTATTTTATTATTTCGGCTAGATTTTATACAATATTCAACAACACCGCATACTTTTAATTAGCGACAGCTGCGTTTCAAATTAACGTTGTTTTGGAAAAGTTCGCGAAAATAACTGTCACCAGCAAGGAAGTTTAAATTTAAGTTTAGATGTGGGAAAAAAGTACATTATTTAATGAACTTCTCTTTTAAAAGTTTCTGAATTTAAAGTGATGAAGTCCTCAAGGCTTTCCTAAACATAAATTTCTGTAGTGTGGTGGTGAAATATGAGATTAAAAGGTTTTGTATTTTGTTAGTTTGTGCCCAATGTAGCAGTATTAAATAATACAATTTTGTGTTGTTGTTTTATGTAGTTTTTCATCGCTTTTATAATGCTGTTATCAGTTTTATGTTGTTTTCAAAATGGCAATTTAATGATTTTCATTAACAATATTAAAAACAATGCGCAATTAGCAAAAGATAATTATAAAGAATTCTGGTTTTCTGCTTTTAATTTGTATGAGTTGGAAGTTTATGAAAAATACCGTTAGTAGCTTTTACTATAGTTTTCCGTTCATTGTGGTAATTTCTTATACTTCTTACGAAATTTTCAGTACAAGGAAATTAAGAATTTCATTTAAAAAAATGAAACACAGTTGTTATTTTTTATTTTAGGCAGGATTTAATATATATTGCATTTATTACTTATTTATTTGCATGCAATATTTGGCGGCTGATGATTATCCAAAACAATATTCCAAAACACCTCATACTCTTAATTAGTGACAGCTTCGTTTCAGATTAATGTTGTTCTGGAACAAGGTCGAGAAAATTACTGTAACCTTGCAGGAAGTGTGAATTCAAGTTTGGATGTGGGGAAAAATACATTATTCAATGAACTTCAATTTTTAAAGTTCCTGAATTTAAGGTAATAAAATTCTCTAGAATAATTTATTGTGATTTTGTGGTGAAATAGTTCTTGATATGTTTTATGTAGTTTTCCTACAGATGATTGTATTAATTTCAATAAAAGCACTACGAAAAAGTGCAGAGAGTAAAATTTGAAATTAAAAAGGTTTTCATTTGGTCTTTTGTATTAGTAAAAAATATATTTAATATCTTGAGTTGCATTTTAAATTGAATGAAGAAATATTATTTTGTGTTTCTGTTATATGAAGTTTTTAGTATTTTTCGTGGTTTAGATTTTTTATTTTATGTAATTTTCAAAACAACTAGCTAAAAATCTTCATTCATGGAACTAAAAAATAGTGTACGCTTTGCACAATACTAAATTAAAAATCTAAATTTCAACCAGTATTTTGTGTTAATGACTAATGAAACATAACATTATCAATAAGATTAACATTTTCATTTAGTTTAGAATTCTTTTAATTTTACATAGACTTTTATGTATGTAGATTTTAATATTCATTTATGAAGTTTTATTATTATTAAAGAAGTAAAAATAGTAATTTAACGAAAATTTGCAAAACATAATATAACAAAAAATATGCATGAGATAAAACGAAAAAGATAAGTTAATTATAAGCTGTCTATCATATTTATCATTTCCCTATACATTTAGTTAAATCTTTATCCGATGTTGAGTTAACGTCTAGATGACGTTAAAGATGTTGATTTTGAGAAAATGCACATAACTTTTAATTCTAATATATAATAGATTATTGATTTAAATAAAACAAAATCGAAAAAAAAATCGATTAAAACTTATTGTAACTGTCAAGTTAAAGATGTATTGCAATGGTTTTCTGTCAGTTTCTACTTTTTTGAAATAGATTGAAACTATTTTTTCTATTTACCTACCATCTTCGCCTGAATTCTGACCTTCGAGTATATAAAAACTTAACTAATTTTAAATTTTGATTAACTTAATGTTTGATTCAATTTTTATAAGAGGTGCATAAAATACTTAAAAAGAGATTCAAAAACTAATATTCTCTTACTGAAATTGTTAAAGAAACAGAACGTGGATAAATCCACTACAGAAAAAATATAAAGCAGAAAAAATAATACTAAATATTTGTCATCAAGTCTAATTCAAATTAAGTTCTTTATACATTTCCGGAGTTATTGATGGAAATTTTTAAAAAAAATATTTAAAAAAAACTTAATTAGTAATGTTATGTTTACTGTTTAAACTAGTTTAATTTTCTAGACTTATTTTGCAATTTGTTTTAATATTTTTAGTAGCTTTAATACTTTAGTAACGTGCAGTATAACTCTCTTCGTTTGTTTTCTATTAAAATATCTCCTTTTCGGAATCGTTATAACAACTTTTGTCAAAAATTTGTAAAATCATGTATTGTTTTATTTTATAACTAGTTAATTATTTCAAAAACAAACATTCGTTTTTTATATTTCCTTTAAAACAAACTTGCTACATTTATATGCTTGAAAATTAAATATGGAATAGTTATAGAAAAAAAAATGCTTTACAATAATTGATTCAGTGATCCATTACTTATTAAAAATGTATCCATGTAAAAATATTACAATAGCAAAAGTAATTTTTAGAATTTTTAACATAAAAACAAAAGCAACGTGTATCATTTCATCTTATGTATTTACATATTTCTTTGAATAATCTAATTAAATAAACAAATGCATCTTCGCTTTGATTTCAAAATTTGTTGTCGAATAATTGGCTCATTTATCGCTGTACATACTAAGAAAGTACGTTATGAAAAATGAAAATAAAATAAAGATAAATATCTATCAATGAGAAAAAAAAGAGTTCGAATATTGCTCATCAGTTTCCATTATGTTTAATAATTACCATATCACAAAGAATTTACTATTTCATAAACAAATATTTAATTTCAAAATAAAAAAGGAAACTTAGAGGAGAAATTTGTGAGAAAGTTCATATGCAATTCAGCCCACTCCGAAAAAAAATTCATTACTTGCTGAAGAGAGTGTTTCATGGTAATGAAATATTTAAAGGAAATATTGGTTTACATAGCTGATATGTTTGTTAAATATGTTTCTAAATAAGACCAAAAAATTTTCTTAAGAACTAGAAGAACTTCACAATGGTTATTAAAGCTTACAATAATATTTACCCGGGGTGATGCGTGGGGGTTATTTTATGACCTCATGTGGCCTAGAAGTTCCGATTTTTTAAAAAGAAATACTAGCTTTGGGGGAAAATAATTATCGACAATGTCAACCTTCATCAATCATTACGTACCCCAAGATTGAATCTAGCTAGTATATCTTATGTACTAGTGAATTGGTATTTAATAGTCGTAGTGGTAAATGCGTCACAATGCTCCAGCACCAGAATATTATCAGGGATAGAATTCGATGAATGGATACCACTAGTTGCCGTATTTGCGAAAGACCGGGAGAGCTGTAATAAACTCATGGTTGTGTGTGTGGTCTGTCCTGTGTTGGCTATTAGCAGTAGAGTGTGCAAGATTCCGTTGTGAGTTTGAGAAGCAATAACGCGAAGAGGGCAATGATACAGAGAGCAAGTCAACTTTGTATTGTGTCCTAATAGAAATTGTCTTTATTTACCAGGTAGGCGTGTTCCTATCACGTTCTCAAATCACCAAAGAGGGAGATTAACACTCAGATCACCAATGAGGGAGATCAACACTTGGATCACCAATGGAAGAGGAGTGTCATCCTTCTTCTATCAAAAGGAAGCTCTTGACTTGATAGGTATTGTAGTAGAGTACCAGACCGCGAAGCGGGCATCTCACTCCTTCATCTGATGTAATGGTGAAAAATTGGGACTAATTGGGATTGGTAAAAAGGAAGCTCAATATTGAATCAAGTTAACATGTCTTATATACTAGTGAATCGGTATTTAATAATCGTAGTGGTAGTTATGCTACATAGTCACCTATTCATGCATTTTTTTAAAATTCGTAACTGAGTTTTACATACTTATCTCAGTCTTTTGTGAATAATTATGAAGGATTTTCTGGTATTTTTCATCCTCCAACAGCGTTTTCATCAGTCATTCAGATCATAGAATGATTTCGGGCATCTTTCAGTTTTTTCTACAACAAATCCTTTTATTTCTCTTAGCTTATGAGCTTATTTCCCCCCCCCCCTTTTTTTTTTTTTTNTCTTTTTTTCCCCCCCCCCTTTTTTTTTTTTTGTTCATTTGGGATCGTTGTATAACCCCCACGTTTTATCAGGAGGCACGCTTCCTGTTGGATTAAACAGTTGTAGGATATAGGTTTTGTATATTAAACAAGTGTAGGAGAACTCGGGCACCTTACTATAATAAGATAATGGTCAATGACTCTTAACTTAAAATAAGAAGAAAAAATTACATCAGCATTAAAAAATTACTGGGCAACATAATTATTTAGTGAAAACAATATTATTTTTAGATACTTTTAAACGATAAATATTTGCCTTTTTATGAATTTTCTTCCTTATATTCTTCAGAGATTCGTTACTATTCATTGTAGTTTAATAATTATTGAAAGATTGTTACAATTTTTGTAATCTTCGATTGTTAGAATTTTCCATATAGTTAAAATTTTCACATTAAACTTTAATGATATTTAATTTTTTAAATATTTTATACATTTCTTGGGATAGGAATTGTTTTAGTTTTTATTGTTGAAATTAGAATTTTGCTAGTTTTAATTGTTGAATTAGAGAAAATAATGAGACCCTTCTATCCTTAACTATTTCCAGCATTTATGCAAACAATTTCTTTCATTGGTATTTTTTTTTTAATTTCTGAAATTATTGGGAAATGGTCGCAGAAATTATAGATGAAAAAATAGCTTAGCAACAATATTTAAAAATTAATGCTGTAGGTAGGAACTATTCAGAAGTATAACTTTATATAAGGTAAATATATAAGGTAAAAATGTTTAATAAATGAAATTATCTGAAACTTAATGCATATGTGGTAGATAACTCTTTTAAGTTTTACTGAGTTAAATTAATAATTTAACTTTTCGATTAATAAGTCAGTGACAATCTTCGGTTAAATAATCTGTGGCTTAATTAATAGAGAACTATAAATAGAATCAAAATGTTTGAATTCCTTCCTATAGGATTTAAGTGGATACCTTTTAAGCATTTCGAACATTGCAAATATTGTAAAGCATAAATTAGCTGAATGCCATACAACTTCTCATTTTTAAATGTAAAAATTATATAAAACAAATAAATATTTTGTAAATTTATATTTTGATTATTTAACATAAATAATTTATTTAGTGTAGTGTAGCAAACTTTTATGTATTCTTTCCCATTAGTTATTTTATTTCAGTTGCTTTGTAACAGTCTCTTTCTACAAAAACTAATCAATTTTATAATCGAATTTTAAATTGAGGGGGGGGGGATATTTAGATGATAAACTAACTCAGAAACTGTGCTAAATTATTTTCTTATTATTCGCCGAAGTATTGTTAGAGATTCGCTCTTTGAAGAAATGAGTTCAAATTTTTAAAAATGTTAAGGGTCATTCTCACAAAAAGGTGATTTTTCAAGTCCCTTAGTAATAAATATTAGGAAATACAGCAGATTTCTTAATATTTTTCTTCATCATTTTTCGTAAAGTTCTAACTAACAAATCATATGCATTTCTGCTAAATGTATTTAATATTTCATTCTTATTTTTCAATAAACATAACTTCAAAATCCCCTCGGTGGACGTCCCTACGACTGTGACACAAAATAATTTTTAATGGCTGTTAAACAATTTAAATGTCATTTTAATGATTTTTGTAGTTTTACCTAGTAAAATGTTTATAGTAACTTCTTATTTAATATTTCTTTTAAAGAAAATTTATTTTTATAAAATAAATGGCTAGTAAACTTTGTCCATCAAAAATGAAATCTTCCTCCATGGACAATTAATATAGTTCGGTTAATATGCAATAAAAAATGCATATGCGAAATCCCTATAAGACAGCTGCTGGGAAAGGTAACCATTCCATTTTCTAATGTTAACTATCAGTTGTTTTTGTTCTCTTTGGTGTCAGATTTGGATTGTTGTATTCAACTGGGGTTTGGCAAAGTTCTCACCGTATACTCCGTGGACAATCATAAAGAAGGTAAGAGAAAATTATTTTAGTTTAGATAGATAAATTTTAGATTGCAAAAATAGTATATTTAATAAAAAGAACAGCTCCATTTTTGTAACAAAAATCAGTAAAATTCAAGAACTAGTTTTTGTCTCATCCGTGGACTTTCCTTCCGTGGACATAACAAGTCCACGGAGGAGAAGACACAGTCAATGGAAGAGACTATGTGTCAGATAACCAAAATACAATTTTAATAATTAAAAAACTATTTTCTTTTAATTCATATTTTTTAAAATAGAACAAATGTGTTAATTTGTTTGTATTTTTAAAGAAAATCAATGAAATTTAACTTTTTTTTTTATTGGAGAAGTAAATATTGGCAATTTTTCTAAATAATTTCTGTGATGTTTAACACTTTTTTTCTCCTCAAATTTCAGGAAAAAAATGGCAAAACCAAAATGTAAAAAAAGAAAGCAATCAAATGTTCAAATGCAAAAGAGAAGGGAACAGAAAAAACTTAGTATGAGACAAGCTAGACAGAAATTAAAAGGAAACCCTACATTGTTTGAAGAAATTAAAAAAAAAGAGCAAGAAACTTTAAAATCTGCATCAGAAAAAGATTTAACAGATAAATAGTGATTAAATGTACTTAAATCTCTAGTGATTAAATGTACCCAATAATTAATGAATTAGTCTTCATTGATATTTTATATTTAATAACATAAAGTGCATCCTCCGTTGACTATTACATATTCTCCGTGGACAAGGCAGAATTTAAAATATTTTAAATCTTCTAAAAAATAAAATAGAAAACTTGACCATTATTATAAGGACATATAACAAAAATAAATAGAGTCATTTATGTAATTTTTATCACTTTTTTAATTACTTTAATACAAGAAAATTTTTAGTCTATTTATACTTTTTCAGTGAGAATGACCCCTATAGACTGTAAAAATATTGAGTCACAAAAAAACTTTTAAGTTTGTTTTTAACGAAGTTCTAGTTTCGGAGCATTGGTGTTTGACATGGCCGATTTTTACTTACGATGGTCAATATAGCTTCAGCAGCATTCTTGCTCATATTTTAGATTGGATCAAAACTGTATCCACTTAAGAGTCCATACAAATGTAAAATATCGTTTTAAGAAATACAAGTATATTAATAGTTTAAACCTTTTTATAAAGCAAAAAATGTTCATAGATTGGCAAGATATTTTCCACATTATCCAGGATAAAATTTTAAAATACGTTAAGGGAAGCAGAATTCATGCGTTTAGAATATTTATACGAAATCGTTTCCAGCTTTTTCAGTTCTGTTGGCTTTTACAATTTCATTTTCTTATTTAATTTTGTTTTTTGGCTTTTACTGTTTCAGTTTTTATTTGCTCTTGTCTAGGTTTTATTTTCTGCTTCATCTTCACCAATATTCATTTTAAAAGCAATATTCTATAGACAAAGAGAGAAATAATAGGGTCTAAATTAATTTATTTAATGCAGTCAGAAAGCTTATAAATATGTAGGTTCTTCAAATCTGATTAAGAAAATGGATCTAACAATTCTATTCTTTTTTGCATCTCTTAAACAACTCTCGCGTTTGTACGATTAAGCGATTGTACGATTTGATGTACGATTTGTACGATTTGATGTACGAGTTTGTACGATTTGATGTTGAGTTTCAACTCTGTCATTGTCAAATAGCATAAAAAGTTTAACCCACTGACGGTTCTACACGTAAGTCGTATTTTAACCTACATTCTTCTTCACATATTATAACCGTCGTTGGACTACCGACCCAATTTTATGAGTTTACGACTATTAATGTTCAACTCAGTAGCCTTGTAATTTTGAACCCAATCGAGAAGACAAGGGAACTCCATGGGGAGGAAGACCACCAGAACCTCCTACGGTTAGCCTGACGGCAAGGGGACTCTTTCCCATGATCCGTCTACCACTGAGGATATTTCACGTGTCAGCACTGTGGTCGGTACAAGCCGGATGCGGAATTCGAATCGACTGGGATTCGAACCCAGTTCGCCTCATTGGAAGGCGAACGCTCTATCTCTTGAGCCATCATGGCTCTCTTCTCCACATAGAAAAAACTGGTTTCTCCATGTTAGAAAATAAGAGAACAGTGTATAAGGGAGAAACATTCTCCCAATTTTGCCCATTTGCTTAACCGCCACAGTCTCTGAGAACCATCATGTTAAATGTTAACTCTATCATTATCACCCCTCTATCATTGGTATCATCAGGAAGAATTTCTTTTCAATAATCAGAATTTAAACAAAATAAAAACCACTGAGTTGGGACCAGTATAAATTTTTCATTATTAAGTATATTCACAAACTAGTTCTCCGTTGTCAGCCACCTACAAGCTCTAAACTTAAGAAGTTGAACCTTAAGCACGTACATTCCCCTTTTTTTCCATTTAAGCATCATTATTTATCTTTAATAAGTGTTATATTAACATTTGAATTAAAGGCACACAGCAAAAATCTATGAAGCATTTGAAATCCAAAAATTGAATTTCTGAAAGACCAATGTTCCCAAAATCAAACAATTGGTTTTTAAAATTATTTTGACTTTAAAATATTAAAATAAAATTTTGAATTTGATGATTAGATGATGGTTATGTTATTCCTGTATAAGCTTGTTTGTTTTGTAGTCGTATTATAAAAATTGGATTTTTACCTTACAAGCAGGATGAAAACTTACAATTTATATTAAATTACTGTAATTCAAAAAAAAAAATTAACTAATAATATGAATGGGCAAACAGAACTTGACGAATGGCAAAAGACTCTTCCTACTGTAAATTTTAAATGCAATGCATGAAAAATAGTATTATTCAGATTTTAATTGCTCGTTAAATTCTAACTCAAAGTCCATATTCCATTTTTTGAACACTGGCGTGTAAAAAGGAATAAAACGTATTCATCTTTAGAAATCACAAGTATATTAAATTAAGTTGTTTTTGTTGTTAGTTAAAGACTACTGTCACTTGGCACAGAAATTGAGTCTCATTAGTTACAATACAATTCTTGGAGACTAAGCAGCCGAATTTGATTCCCATCATTTTCCAATATTTTTCCGTTTTATTTAGGATCAAGGAAAAGACAAATGAAATAATAATATGATTCGTGATAATACGGAAAAAGATTTTTTCTGAACATGTTTCGGGAATAATTTTCATTTGGTTTGTGGCCTCGTTTTGTTTCATGACTAGCAATTTGGATCAGTTAGCGATAAATTTATATTTTCAATAGTTCTACAATCTTTTACTTAGTTCATCGCAAGTACATCTATTACTCCTCAAAAGAGTATATTCATATGATTATATTTATCATTAATGTTATTTTGATGAAATGAAATTACCACCTCTTCTGAAAAAAGAAAAGTTCTTCTAAAAAAAGTTCTTCATTAAGTTCTTCTAAAAAAATAATTTTAGAAAAATAATGTCATAATAATAACAGTGTTTAATGAAGAAGAATAAAAAGAGAATAAAAAAGTACAGGAATTAAAAGTTCATGCATAGGAATTTTCCAAATTTTCCAGTTTTTTTTCATTTCGGGAATAATTCCCCCTCTAATTAAAATTGATGTTGTACTTCTCGCTGATGTATTTGAAAATTTCAAACAAGTATGCATGCATTATAATAATTTAGGTCCTGCCGGATACTTCAAGGCACCGGAGCTTTCACAGGATGACATGCTTTATATCATTTCACTCGAGCTTCATGGTAGGCACTTTTTCATAGAAAAGATATTTGCAGAGGTATTCCCATCGGTACGGATCCACAAACAATAAATATATTAAAGCAACCTATGATTCATCGAAACCTACCAATTTCTTACTATGTTTAGACGCCAAACAACGTAAATGGCTGAGCCATGTCCCAACTGCTGCCACTCCCACCGTTGACAGAGTTTACTACAATATATTAGACAATTTCTGTAGTCTAAAAATCAATAAACTCATATAAATTTTTTCTTGCCCAGCACATTCACCAGATTTAAAAAACTGTCCTCTCGTCAATTCAAAAGCAATTGCATGTTTCTTATGGAAAATCGAAAAAGGCCTCTCGTCAATTCAAAAGCAATTGCATGTTTCTTATGGAAAATCGAAAAAGGCTAGCCATCTGCAAAAATAAACTATTTGATAGTAAGATGTCTGCGTGCGATGAAATACATTAGACCTCATAAAATTGATCTCTAAAACGAAACATGTCAAACCATTAAAGAAAAAAGAGGCCAAAGAGTGTATTTAAGACTTTGCGCGAGTATCAAATCAATGTACTATAAGACAGTAATCCGCTTATTTGGGAACAATGAAAATAGGACTTAATTCAATAGGGTACATAATTTAACTATTTTCTGTTAGTTAAACAGTAAGCTCGAGAAATAGAAACCGAAGTGCCTTAAGCGAAGAAAAGCGTTTCAACATAATAAAAGATTCATCTTAATTTATCTCGTTATCCCTGATGAGTCATAATTTCTTAGTAGAGTGTGAATTATTAGTTGAAGTGATGGTATCTGATGTGATTTCTCAAAAAGAAAAGCTTCTAATTCCTTTTATTCATTCAGGAATAAATATGCAACACTGCATGCTTCTTGGATCAGGTCTTGAAGAAATAGTAGATTGATTCCGCTTTTGATTTATTCGGAGAGCAATCATATTGCTTTCAACGAGACTCAGCACTCGCCCACAAACCAAGAAAAGTCCAGTCAGGGCACAAAATTGATTTCCTCAGTACAGAAAAGTGGTCAGTTTTCACCAGTTTTAAATCCGTTTGAGTACTTTATGTGGGGAAGCATGCTCCGAAAGACTGAGAGTACAAAAAGTCTAATTAATTATTGAAAAATTCAAGAACGTTTGATCCAAATTTGGAATTAAGTTCCAGAAAAAGCAATGCGTGCCAGATGGGGTTTTCTATCGTTTGCGTATATATTTACAAATTTAAATGAGAAAATAATTCATGTTTCTTTAATAAATGAGTTAATTGTCACATAGAGATGTAAAAATCAACTAAAAAAATAGTATAAGCATATACATATATGTTAGGCAAATTGTTTAATTTATATCAATTTTACTATTTTACACAATTGCATTATTTATAAAAATGAAAAATAAATGAAAACACAATTGGCAATCACAAAAATGAAAATATACTTCCCTTCTAATTTAATCTGATTTTATTGAATTATTCAAAATACCAGACTATTTTAGTTGATTTATATCAAAATTCATTATTTTAATACTTTTAAAATGTTAGAGCTTTTTTTAATTGGTATAGATAGAGATTGAAAGTTTGATTGCTACGATCCAAATACAATGAAATAAAATTTTTATATTTAAATCTCTGACTTCTATGTATATTAATTGTAAAAAAATAGTTACAGTAAATCTCAATATTAAGATTACTAGGGCATTGTTTATTTTACGATATAAACATTTAGTGGTTATAAAAAAACTAAAACCCTTTAAAGAAAAGGGCGAGACAGTTAAATCTTTGCAACAATCTTTGAAGAAGAAATGTAACTGTAGTAACCATAATTGGTTTCTGACGAAGCGGAAGGCATCACAAAAATCAATTGAAAGTTTCTGAAAGAAAACTATACCACAAAAAAATTCTCAGGTTTTCTTTAAATGTTTTTTTTTCCTAAATGATTTTCTTTCTTTGGCAACATCATCTTAGAAAAAAATCTCTAAAAACTGATAAGGAGCGGAATTTAAACGTCACTGCCAGATGGTGACGCTTGGATTTTTTTAAACAAGAAAAGAATGGCCGTCCTATGACTGAGTGTTTTCAAATAAACTGCCAGCAATATTTTTCAGATTTAAGTAAAAACCGTTTTTATGAGAAAAAATGTGTTTGTCAACGAAAAGTGTCTTCATTTTTTGTTTTGCAATTTAATAAACATTTTATATTTACAGAGGTTTTTTTATTTTACTGACACAAGAAATAGTTATTACTTAGCTTCGTAAGCTTAATTATGAGATAAAGAAACACAATTTGCTTTTGTTTTAATATTCAAATGGCTTCTCTAATTATTCTATTTTTTGAAACATACACTATGTCATGAATATCCCAAAACATCGCTTTTCTAACAGAACATCATTTTCCATCGGAATAGCGATTATTTCGTATTAATAAAATAATCAATAATGTTAATATATAATATTCCGAAATGTAATATTAATTTTTAGTTCCGTCTTTTTTACTTTAATCAATATTTTAGGGGAAAAAAATAATGGTGAAGACCTCTTATACATTTCAAGTAACATCGAACGTTTCATACATTTCAAACAAAATGCGCCATTTCCTTACGTTCATAAAATATATAGTAACTTCGTAAAATTGTTATCTGCATTATTAGTTCGGGAATAGTTTCAAATTTTTTATCAGAATTATAAAATTTTAAAGCTTTTCTAAAGAGACTTTTTAAAATATTTCATCTTTACTGGAAAGCAAATTTTCACTCATTTGAATGCAAGTAGTCCATAGATTCAAAGCAGTATAGTTTAAAATACCGACAATCATCGAAAATATATAACTATTCTATCTAACAAAAGAGTTTTACCAGTAAATATGAAGTCTACTCACAGTAATGAACTATTTATTTGAAAAGAGAACTGTTTATGTTTCTCAAATCTCTGAAAAGCATTACTCTATATATTTTTATAAATTTAACATTGCAAAGGATGTCTGTTCATGGCCAATAATATTCGAACTTAAATTAAGAAACCCTTGTAGGCCATTTTGTAATTTGCAATTATTTATCTCTGGTTTTTCTATTGTCTCGTTTCTATTTTATAGGAAATTGTTTTTGTGCTTGTTCTACTCATATAAAAAAGGTATTGTCAAAACTACCAGAATACGGTTAAATTTAAGATGTTTCTGAATCCATGAGTACGCGAAAAAACTCAGTAATTTTTACCGAAACGACTTGTTATTGATTTCAGTAAAATTATCAATAAAATATAATTTTTTAATATGTGATAAAATTCGGTAAATGGGGTAAATTTTGGTAACTTTTTCACGATATCTTAGAATATGGTATTAAAATCATTTATTAGGTCAACTGTACTTTTTTGTTTCGTGTTTCTTACTAAACGTGTGGTAATAAGAACAATAATTTTTAAAACCATAATTTACGGCAAACCTTTACCATATGAACGGAAAAACTACCAAATGAATGGGTTTAAATGCCGTTTAATTAGGTTTTTATTACCAGAATTATGGTTTTTTTTTACCAAAAGGGTAATTCCCGTACTTAGCAGTCATTTTACCAGAATTTACTTTTCAAAGCATGAAATTGTTTAGATTTTTTTTGTCAAAAAAAACCCCGACAAGATGTACGAATACTCCTACCCATTTAAATTGATTACCTGAAATAGTTTTGATGGATAGTTTTACAAACCGAAAACCAAGATTCTTGATTATCGATGATTATTATTTACTTTTAATGTCTGGATTAATGTCTGGATTTTTAATGCCTGGCACCAATTATCTAGACCAATAAACGGCTGAGAATAGTAAGTGTAGAAGTTTTTTGTGAGGGATTGATGACATCAATATCTGAATTTATGTTACTAGAGTAAACAAACAAGACCATTTGCAATAATTCTGTTTTTAAAGTAATAGGCATTCGACGAGATGTGACTATTTACAGCTGTGAGTCTATTTGATTACAGGAATGTTGAAATCCTATCCCGCAACTAAAAAGCTTATTATAATCTTGAAATCAATTATTTTTCTTTTCTAAATAATATAAAATATTTAGTATTATTCCACGTTTACTTTAAACGATCGCATGCGACTCGTTTGCATGTTTAAGTAATTTGTGGTGCACCTTCCCATATAGCCTTAAATGATAGTGCTGCAATCTCTACTGTATTTATACAAATATCTCACTTGTCATCTTTTCATTTTCACAATTCTCAAAAATAAAATTTTAATGGTGATAAATAAAGGTGATTGTAGGCAGCATTGGCTGCCCGCAACTGATGTTATAAGAAAACAATTTAAATAAGAGCATGTTCCCAAAAATAATACGTCCTGAAGATGTCGCTTTTTCTAATGATAAAATAATTTGTAATCAGCTATGAAATAGCATACAAAATTATTTCGAACGCGAGACTGAGACGCTAAAAATGAATTATTTCTTAATAATAATAATCAGTAAATATACGTAAATGAATATTGTCGAAAACTGATTCGCATCATATCAGAGTTCACTAGTGTTATTTTTTAATATTGGGCGGAGCACTATACAGCAAAAAGTTTTCTATATGACTACAGTTTTTTTACTGTGTCAGTGTTTAAGCTTTTTATGAAAAATTTGAAAATGGTCCTCAATGTTTTTTCAACTTCAAATTAAATTATTTATTTCATTGCATTTAAAACTTAATATTTTTTGCAGCATAAAGTGTTTTATATGACTATAATTATTTTACTATGTCAGTGTATAAGTTTTTTTTATGAAAATGATCCTCAAATTTCTTTCAACTTCGAATAAATTTTATTTTTAACCTTATATTTTGATTGCATATTTTACCTTAATATTTCTCAATATTTTTAATATTGATTTATGAGTAATTTAGAACTCACGGAAGAAAAAAACGATTGTCATATTAATGTAACTTTTACACAGCTGCAGTTGAATATTTACTATTTTAATCGTTACAATCTGCAACTAACGTTAGCACAAACTGCAATTTTTCTTAAAGATTTTGGATTTGAATTTTTTTTTCTAACGTGCATTCAAACAAATGCTTATATAGTAAGATAAAGTAATTTTAGATTACCATCTACTAGAAATATATGTAACAAAAATTAGGCGTAAAGTTTGTAGAAATTAATTGAAAGCAATGCTTTGATAAAAAAAAAAAAGAAATATAGCCTTAAATAAATTCTAATACATGAGTTTTAATTTAAATCTACATTCTGTTATAGAAATTTAGACGTAGAAGTTTCTTTTAAAAACACAATTGAATATTCTATTTTCATGATAATTTTTTAATTAAGTACTTAATGTTTAGAAAATATGTCTTCTATTGCGCTTGCTTTAATGTAATTATTTCATTAATTTGCTATATTTTGATACTTCCTAGTTTCTTTAAAAAAAGTATTATTTCAAGGTTTGTGAATATTCATATGAATTATTCTATTGAAATAATATAGATGAAAGAGATAAAACCATAGATAAAGTGAAATATGTAAACAATTTCACAGGGTTTGGAGATAAGGGAAATATAACTCCAAAGTAGTTTTTATTACTTTGTTTCTTATACTTACAATAGAAGCTTAAGTATCGATGTATGAGTCATCGAACTATACATAAACTGATTATTTTCACGAAATATTATTCAAAGAGGGATAAATGCTAAGTAAATAATTTTAGATTGTCCGCAAGATTCTAAGAAAAATGAATATTCATTATTTAATTACGTAAATATCTTTGTGAATGTCTTTTTTTTTGTTGTTTAAAATAGGGACCTTATTGAATAAACAAATGAAAGTTGCTTTTTAAATGTATGTTTCATATTTTTTTCTTCTCTACTTAGCGCTTATTCTTGAGTATGACAGGTGCTTGCTATTCATATAATACAACTCATGAATATGATAATTATTTTGCCAAAACAATTACTCTTCAGAAAATAAGTTTTAAAATATTTAATAAAGCAGTCGACGTTAATTAGTGTGCATGTATCACAGTATAAATATAAAAATATCTTTAAAGCTACATTTTTCTTTCTTTTGCATCATCCACATGTAGTTGATTATATTATTGTGGGATTTGATTAGTCAATATTCTACCCTACATTCAAATATTTTTTTTGTCAGTAATATCTTTCATATGCATGTAGTATTTTCTTAATAAAATCCTAACTTTAAAAATGTATCGAAAATTCTATAATTTGGTTGACAAATCTATACCAAACATAATCTTGTCAAAGAAAATCATTATAATAATATTTAATGATTGTTTAAGACGTTAATATTACTTTACGATTCACGTTGGATTTCATTTTTTTTAAACTTTCATAGACGTGAAAAGAAAACTGCATGCGCTTATCAAACCTGTGTCATTTCTTCAAAATGTTACTGTTTCAGCGGTCAATTTAGTCAATTTTTAAATCAATATGCTGAACAAGGATAGGAAAAAGAAACAGTTAAATTTGCCCTCAAATGCGTACAAATTGTTGTAGAATAGTAAATGTTCATGGAGAAAAAAGAATCTAGTAAAATTGTTGTTCTGTATGGTAATGAAATTTCTGATAAATAAAACCATAATTAGATTTCAAAAAAAAAAAAAGAAAAAAAACTCAAAACATACTTTTTTCAACCATTTATTTGGTAATTTTTTCATTCATATGGTTTTTGTTTACCGAAAATTCCAGTTTTGAAAATTATAATTCTCATAACCACATAATCAGTAAAAAACACAAAACAAACGTAAAAGTAACAGAATAAATGATTTTTATGTAATGCTCTAAGGGTATCATGATAAAATTACCTACATTTACCACATATTGTGAAACCATATTTATTTCTAATTTAACCAAATTTATTGTCAAAGTATTTCAGTAAAAATTACAGAAATTACCGATACTTTTTGATTACCGATACTTAGAGCCAGAGGCCATACTTTTCTTCTCAGTGTATGCACAACGCGAAAATTTAAAATGAAACAGATTCTTAACTTTTGGTCTAATGATAAGATTTTTAAGTACTAATTTGCAATTTTAATAATGTAATAGATTGACCCTAAGCATGCAAAATAATTTATGCAATAATTTGTTCAAAGTGTAATTTGAGTTACAAAACCTGATCCAAAAACAAGCCTTCCTTGTTTAAACTTAACTTTTATCAACATAGTTTGCCTGCAAAACCACAAAATAGGTAGCGTAGCAGCAATTTTGAAAATATGGACACAATAGTTAAACCGGAAGAGTGATCAAATGGTTGGAACCCTTATAATTCATGTCACATTTTGCGTAAATCGTCATATCTCTAGAACTATTTAAGTGAATATTTTCACCTAACAATCATAAAACTCGCTTTTCCGCAGATGATTTATTGTAAAAATAATAATAATTATTATTTGTTCCTTTCTTATTCAGGTACATTTTCTCTTCATTTTCAAACTATCTATTTTCAAATGTCTACGTACAAAAATTTGCACACAATTATTCGGATACGGCTTGAAATAGGGTCGTTTAAAAATAAGTTTTTCTTTTTGAAGAATCGCTTAAAAATATTCAGTTTATTTTACTCAAAGATTTTTGTGTCATTTAAAGCTTTGTAGTATAAAATGAGGTAAAACTTTAGACAATTAATTATAAAAAAATATTCGAAAAAAAATATTTTACATAAAATTACGTTAACAGAACGCAGTTTTATAGTTGAGGGAAAATTTGTTTGATTCGCTTAAATAGTACCAAAGAGATAAAGAAATACAATATATCGACAAAACTTAATAGAGAACTAAAAAATATCGACAAAACTTAATAGAGAATATGATAAAATCACTGGGAAGACAAAAACACATATCGAAGCACTTTGGTAATGATTTTAGTAAAATTTATTATAAAAATAATTCTCAAGTATAAAAAAGAATTCCAGTTACAATAATCTTTAATTAAATACAATATTTCTCAATCATTAGTGATAATTTTCAACTGTAAGGGATAATGAAGTCAGATATTTTTATTTATAATCATTAGATGCATAAGATATTAAGTTTCAAATTTAGAATATATAATCCCTTTTGAATCATTGAACATTTCAAAGATTTATAAAACGCTTTCTGATTTATAAACGCACATTTATAGAAAGAAGTTTAATGAAAGTAAGAGAAGCAAAAAAAAAAGGAATATAAACTTTTAACAAAATACTTTAAGTTGAAAATAAAAAAGTCAGGAAAAAAATGTGTTGATGTTCAGCAACTAAAGCTGTTCGACGACGGAGAATTATCAACATAATTTTCTTTGAAAAGAAACTTTATCTTTCAGTATGCAATAACACGCCATTTGCACTTTCTTCCATTTAGTATAAATAAGTTCGTAACTGGCAGTAAAAAAAGCCATTTCTTAAATGGCTCTCTTAGGAAAATGGAAGAAACTTGTGTTTTGCAAACAAACACATTTATTCTTCTTATGCGTAAATAATTTTTTCTTAAAAAAATTCTTCTGTAAAAGATTAAGAAAATCGCTATGATGTTCAATAACTTCAATTTTATCTTGAAATGAATTCTTACATGACATTTATTTTGTTTTAAATATTTATAATTGAATAATTAATATTTTTGTTTTTAATTTTCTATTCATAAGTATGTGGAAGCCATTGTATTCTGCAGGTAAAATGCTTAACAGTACTAAAATCAAGTCTATTGGCTGGAATTTTATCTTTTAAAATATTACATATATACCTTTTGTTTTACGTAAACTCTTTATAATAATTTAATTAATATTAATTTTTAATTCCTTAATTTCAAATTAAAAGTAATTTGGGATAAGTTTTTAATTTTTCATTTATAATAACAAAGTCGGAAAATAATAATTTGAATTTCTTATAAAATGTATAGAAATTTTCTAAAAATTCCAGTCCCCAGAAATCTAATTTAGTTTAAAAGTTTCATATCTATAAATTTTCCTTAATTTCTTATTTATGATAACATGGTAAGAAAAAAGCAATTGTTTTCCCCATATAGAAATATGAAAATTCTTTTGCTTTAATTCATATGCAGCATTTGTTTTACAAATATATATAAATATATATAAATGCTTAATTAGTAAAATTGCTTTATTTTCCATTTATATTGTTATTGTAAAAAAATACAAAACAAATATTACATTGCGAAAGGAGGCCAAAAGATTTGACTATCTTGAAAACAAATAAATTATTTATCTTGCTTTAAATATTTGAAATCAGTTATTTAATTCAAAAATTCCAAATTTTCCAATTAAATAGTATGAATAGAAAACAAGTAACGCCATTCGATCAAAGAAACTAATTTTCTTATTTATCTCAGTACCTGAAGCGATTTTTTTAAAATTAAAATACGTTACGTGAAGGCAACAGAAATATTTTAAAGAGTTGTTTAAAAATTCGAGAAAAGCTCGCACTCTCTGCTATTCATAAATGATAATATGTTTCAGAGAGCACCAAACATGTTTTGCAACACATTTTCTTAAGTTACGATAATGGAACTATGTGGAATTTGGAAATAATTTAAACTTTTATAAATGTTTTATAAACTTTCTTTGAAATCAAAAATACAAAGGAAAAGTTTATGATGGAGGGTAAATCTAGATAATATGGCTATTTTTTTTTCAAACTGAAATAAAAGTATTAAAAATAGAGATACGAGAAATATTTATGACTACTTTAAAATCTCATTCACATATTTAACATATTTTAAGCAAAAATAATGGAAAACTGAGAGCAAAATATGATAAAATTTTTTTTATAATTAACTAACATGTTGTCATATCTCATTATTGTAGATGTGATATGGCCAACTAATAGATTAAAATAGAAATAAAATTAAAGTTTGGAATACACATCATAAAAACAAAATTATTAATAAAACCAAAGATTTTGAAACTAGCATTTATTTATTCAAAAACATAAGGCATCGTAGCGAATACGACTTCAGCAAAATAAGGATTTACTAAAATACATAATTTATTCGTTGATTAAATTAACGGTAACTTTTTAAGGACTCTATGATTTTCAATGATCTTTTCTAAAATTGAAGATGAGATGGTCACCGAATTTATGAAGCCACTCCGCCATTATATTCCTTTACGTTTTTCTTTAGTTCTTCTTTCGCTACATAGCAGCAAATATGACTATCTGTATATTTGTTTCTTTAAAAGAAATCGAATTGTTCAGAAAAAAAAACAAAAAAGCTCTTAATAAAAGAATAAAAAAAGCAATATTTAAATTTTAAAGTACATTCACTATATTCTCTTTTTTAAAAAATCTTCCTTTTTTCATAAGAAGAGAAAAAAAAACTTTTTCCTAGGCTTATGCAAATTATTTTAAAAAAATAAATATCCTGATAAAAAAAAACATTTTCTAACATATTCAAACAGTCCTTCTGCTAAGCATACTGCATTTTAGAAACAGTTGAATAGATATCTAGATAAGCTGGATTTACTTTTCTGAAAAGAAAAAATTCTGAAATACGATTGGTCTTTAAAATTCAAATAAAGCCTCTACTTTTAAATATTTGCTGTCGAAGATTCATATGCTATTTTAATAGAGATCATTTTCAAAAATGCTTTCAGCTGTAACAATTTTAAAATATTTTTTCGTAAAAAAATACCTACTATTTTTACGTTGATATCCTTTTGATATGAGTGCTCATTCTGAATTTAACTTTTCAGTACATGAATTTATTTCAAATGTACTCCTAAAAAGCCATTTAAAATAGCTGGAATGATATTTCTATAAAATTAAAAAAAAAAAAAAAAAAACTTGTATATTTTTCTTGACATACTTTTTCAATCTAAACAAAATCTTGAATATATTTCAAGTATTAAATGTATATCTTGAATTTTTCAAAGTATACTTTTTTCGAACAAATATTACTCTTGAAAGATAAAATATATAAAAAATTGTATCAACTACAAATAACTTCTTTAACTATGAACTTCTTTAAAATTTAAATACGAAGAGATAGTAGATATATAATGGTATGTCACATTTCCAAGACATCTAAAAATAAAACATCATTTCCATGTCGACACTAAGATGTTTCTGCGTAATGTGATTTTATCTAGAGAAAATGCAATAAAAGTACCTAATATTAAAAAAAGTCCCACTTGCTGATCACACTGTTTTAAATTACATTTCCAAAACGTACGTTTACCAAGATAAAGTTTCATGTCATGGGATCTGGTACATTTTCGTTTTTTTGGTAAAATATTTC
>NC_092204.1:105438264-105552518 GCF_043381705.1 Parasteatoda tepidariorum | reverse complement strand
TAGATATAGTTTCATCTTCCATACGTGTATTAACTGTCGATTAACTTTCCAGAACTGAAACGTTCGTGGCTCTAGCATCCTAGCATTAAGGGGGACAGGTTGAAACTTGTTTTCATCAGGTCTTACCACGAGAACAGAGATTCTCGAAAAAAATTCAGACTAAATCCTTATTGTTTGTTTGGGTAAGAATTTTTAATAAACGTTTAATGAACTGAACTAAAAACAATTTATTTTTACTTTGATAATCAATTGAAAACAATGACATTTAAGTTCATATATATATATATATATATACATATGCTGAGTATGTTGAGTATGTCACAATTTTTATTCAGTTGGTCACAGAATTGTGGAACATTGGTCATAATGAATCTTTTGTCCCATAAAGAAACGCTGTAGGAATGTTTAACTTTACATAGAAACCCTCATAATTGTAGAACCATGGTCTCAATAAAACTTCTACCCAACAAAGGGCTGTCAGAAGAATGTTTTACTTTATTTTATAAAAGAAATTAATTTATTTGATTTGAAATGGTTTAATCAACTGATTTATTTGATGCATACAACTTGAGTGCCCAAGAACTGTGAAGTTCAACTCGGGGCATATTATATATTGATATGCAGAAAGAAATGAAAAGAGAAAAAAGTTTTAAGTGTTTCCTTACCTTAATATTCAGTATTCCAAATTTATGATATCAGATTTGATACGACCCCGAAGAAAATGTTGTGTTAAATATTTATGATGCTGAAACATATAACGAGAAAATAATGATAGACTGTAAAGAGTTGGAGCAGAATGTTTATAAAGAGAAAAATTGTTTTTATTCCTTGGAAAGAACACAATTGTTTCGAATGTTCAGATGAAATATATGTTTCTGACATATTATGAAAGTTTAATGCGGTTTGATAAATTATCAAATAAGTTTTTTTTTTTAAAATAATCTTGGTGCTAACTTTAATATTTTTGTTTCGACATTTTACGAAGCAAGATTATAGATTTATGTTTAATTTGCTTCCTCAAATCGAAAAAAAATAATGAATTTCAATACGCCTTTGCAAAAATGCTAATAATAATGCAAACTGTAAACTATACAGTACTTATAGTATAAAGTACCGGCAATTAAAGTGTATAATTCGTAAAATCAATTTTTACTTTAAAATATTATACGGTAATTTTCACAGTATTATTTATTTCATTAGAGTTATACAGTGATTTCGCTGCAAGTAATACTATAAAAAATTATGGTATATAATATGCTTTGTTCCCTAACTTGTTCTTTTAAAAATGGATTTTACTGAAAAATTACCGGCAACCTGTGTGCCGGTACTTTTTACCGTATTTGAACCGCGATTTTTTACATTATAAGTCGCTTTTAATAAAACTAGTTCTGAAAATACCTGTTTTATTGTGTTTTAAATTTATATTATTTTCCTTGGAAAAATACTGATTAGCATAATTATAATTAGCTATAAAGCATAAAAGAAATAGACCACATTCAGTGACAAAATACTGCAACGAGTTACGTATGAAGTTTTGTTTGAAATCATATTAAATCAGTAATTAATTGATAAATTGACGAGACATCAGCTCCGGGCAAAAAAAATTTTTGTTCTTGTGTGAGTTTTTGAAAACAGTAATATTTATCAACAAAGAGAAAATAAGACATTTTTTTACATATCATTGATATTGGTTAAAAATTATTTATGAATGAAAATTAAGAATTTATTTACTAATAAATAATAAGTCTGCATTTTTTTACACTTTAATGAAAAGAAAGAATGTTTTTTTTTATCGCTATTAACATTTCCTGGAGTATCCAGAAATTCAGATGTTGAGAATCTCGATCGGAAATTTGTCCACTCAGCAAACATAGAATATATTTAAAACATAGCTTTAAACAATCAAATATTGTTAAAATATTCTATAAAAATAGTTTTTAAATACTTATAATTAAAAAAAAATAATGCTTAAAAAATAATACTTATTTGAATTAGTCCGAATTGAATGATTTTATAGCATATCATGAGATTAGGTTGAATGACTTTGACTCGTTTCATGAAATTGAGTTAAACAATTTTTAATCAGGGCAATGAGACTGAGTTGAATGATTTTTAATCAGAGTGTGTTGTTGTCGTTTGATTAGTGCAGAAAAGTACAAGTTAAATGGGACCAAAGGCATGGAGCACAGCCCTGGCCACATCTCCGACTTTTTCGGAATAAAGGGTATCATGGCAGCAGTTGAAGTCGATGTTGAAGAGGGTCGAGGCAACAGAGACACAGCTGAAAGGATGCCTCGGATACAGCTGAGCACCTGGGCAGTACCAATCAGAGTGTGTAATAGGGTTGAATGATTATGAATCATAGCGTAAGACTGGGTTGAATGATTGTGCATCATAACTCGAGACAGGGCTAAAAAATTGTGAATTTTAGCTTGAAACTAAGTTAAAGAGTTTTGCATGAGAATTGGTTGAATGGTTTTGAAACATTGAAAGAGTCTAGATTGAATGATTTTTGAAGCGTAAGGTTGGGTTATATTATTTTTAATGATAGAAGCAAGATCGTGGTGTCTTAGGGCAGCGTCTCCCGAAGTGTCACACGCGTACCGCCAGGGGTACGGGAACAGTTTAGCTGGGGTACGCGTTCTTACGAGAAATATCTTGCAACAAAAGAAATTTCAAAAAATTTTTGTTAAAAACAAAGCTAGCCATGAAAATTTACGATTACGAATTTTTCTATTGGCTATATTTTTCTGAGTTAACAGTTAATAATTAGTGGTGTCAACAGCCACTTGTGATTTGTAACTTTAGCGCAATTTTTTTATCGTAAAGAATACATTCATTTCTTTATTAGTGATACACAGCGTTACGAAAAATTTAGAAAGGGTACACAAAATTCATAAGTTTGGGAAACACTGTCTTAGGGGATAGAGCGCACACCTCCCAATAAGGTGAATCGGGTTCAAAACCCAGCGATGGCTGGTTGATACGGATTTAAAACACGTCTCGCACCGACTACAATACTGATGTGAAATATCCTCCGTAGTCTTCCGCTAGATTCCCGTTGGCATCAGCCTACCCGTGAGAGGTTTTCGTGACTTCCTCCAGATATAACGCAAATGCAGTTAGTTCCACCAGAAAGTCCTCCACGAAAGTTAGTTTGTCCCAATACTTGATCCAGGAGATCCTTTATTTAGTTTGGGTTTAAAATAACAAGGTTATCCAAAATTGGGTCGGCTATTCAATGACGGTTATAAAATAAACTAAAATCCTGCACAGTGGATACATTTCTTACCAGTCTTTCTGCAATATCGCGGAAGAGTCAAAATAAGAAGTCTACAGAGTTGAATATTGATAATCTTAAATTCAGAATCGGGACCATTGTTTAGTGCCAGTTATAAAATAAAATATAAATCATAGAAGCACATAAGTATACGTTATTAAATTTTTTTGCAGTGTTACTGAATTTAAAAATCAATATAATAAGTTCATCATGTAAGTGAGTGCTCATATTAATGACTTATTAGGATATTAAGAATATTTTTTGAATCATGTTTCCTATAAATAAATCGTAATCACTTGATGGCTGACATGAAACATACATTTTCAGAAGTTTAATCATCATTCGAAACATAAAAAGTTCGAAAATCAATCTAATCAGTTACTTTTTCGAGTTTAGACTCAAATCACTGAATAATTCTTACATTAAAAGTATTTTTCTCGTGATGATTCAGGTTAGTGAATCAAAACCACTTTCGTCAACTAGTTCCATCAAATAGTCCTTCACGAAGTTTAATTTGTCCCAATGCTTGATCCAGGAGTTTTGTCTTCTGAGTTGAGTTTAAAATTACAAGTCTACTGAGTTAAGCATTGATAATCATAAATTCGGAATTAGGACAGCTGTTTTTAGTGATGGTTATAAAATAAAATATAAATCATAGAAGCTTATAAGTAGGGGAGAGTGGGGTCAATTGTAACAGGGTACGATTGTAACAGAGCAAATATTTCGAGTGTCGGGTTCCAGATTTGGTTCCTAGGTGGCGCAAAAGGTGTATTTAACAAATCTACATGTACACCCCTGCTGGTAACCATTTTTATGCACTTTTGAAAGAGTTACATCACGAAAGATATTTTCACGCTACGTAAGTACTTTTTTTGGTATTAGAATATTATATTGTAGCAAAGTAATTTTATTTAAACAAATAAAAATTATTAACCGAATATGTAAGTGGACACCTTAATTAACATTTCCAAAAAAAAAGATTAGTTTTGATTATTAACTAGCATTGTTTTTAACAAATGAAGCTGAAATGGCGTCTTGGGGACGATTGTAACAATAAGTAAAGGGACGATTGTTGAAAATAAATAATCTTGCGTTTACAAACCATTACTTAACTCTTCAAGAACCACCAATAGTTTCCTACATCATTTATATTATGTTGCGTGTGCATTATTTTATTTGTCACCTTTCACAGCACAAATTAAAATTTTTGACCCTTTAAAGTTGAAAGTTTAACCCTTTAGGTCTCTGCTCATTATTATTTTTTCTCCTAAAATATCACTACTATTTTGATCAATAAAAAAATATATCACAACTATGATAATTATATAATTAACTATGTTTTAGTTGAATTTATGAACTGTTACAATTGACCCCGTAAGTGGGGACAATTGTAACAAGTGCACGACTGTCAAAAATTGTTAATAACTAATATAATAACATTTAAAATAAGGTATTTATTTTTCCTAGTAGAGGATAGTCCACTTTACTCGTCTGTCAATTAATACTAATAATATATTGGATTTTTTGTTAGTTAAAAATAGTTAAGTAAAAAATGTTACGATTGACCCCACTCTCCCCTATAGATTAGTAGAATTTTGTATCTCAGCGTTAGTGAGTTAAATGTTTCACAAAAAAATAATAATGATTAAATAAATAAATAATCTGTAGTTATAAAGTTTATTTCAATTTAAATCTCTCAAGATACATAAAAATATAAAAAAAATTCCATATCAGTTTTTTTAATCACCACTTATGCATTACAATAATTCAAATATTTCTGAAATTTTTAGATAAATAAATCGATTCTTTCAAATTTGTGAAGAATTTATTTAAAATTTCTAAATATAGAAACTCGGAACACAAATAACCTGGAAAGATAAATATAAAATAGTCATTTGTACAGCAATATTTATTTTCTTCTCTGTAACCAAAAAAAAAAAAAAAATTGTAAAGAATTTTCACGAAAATAGCTTTTTTTTTTCTATTTACTTTCTCCATTATTATTCTGTTATGTTATTTTCTGTATTTTTCCAACTATCATATCTTCTTTATACTGCCATTTTCTCTTTGCATGGCAACTTCTTTGCTACTACATCATTTCTCTTATAAAGCTTGAAATATTTTACATTATATTTTAAAACATTTATAGAACTCTAAGTTCTTTGATGCCCAAGAAAATAGTGCCTAGGGTAAAATTTAAAAGAAAACAAATATATCAGCATATAACTTTCACTGGTACACAGTTTTTAGTAATTTATTCCGAATTATGGTATATAGTAAAGAAATATTCCAGACATTTTTAAATTTTTCTATAATAATAAAATCAATAAGAGAAAATCCTAAAGGAATATTTATAGAAGCTTTGAAAATATTAAAGTTATCTACTTAAATGTTACGGATAGAAAACTTGCGGTGGTTGAAAATGTATTTTCAAATCATTCTGTGAAAATTACTTTTATAACCAAATAAAAATAGATGAAACTAAGAATGTCTTAAAAAATGTAATTTGACTGCATTGTTGAAAGGAAAAGCTGTTTGAATAAAAGAAGTGTTAAAAAACATTATCTGCCCACGCGTTTAGTTTATATAAATTTTTTCAATCAAATGAAATGCCATACATTTTTTTAAAATTTAAATTATGATATTTATATACTTCTTCAATGAGAAAGTTTTATACTCTCAAAGTAAAAGCATGTAAATGACGAAAAAAGGCGTAGAGGTGATGTAAGATGATAGAAGGTGTGAAAATGTGGCATCAACAAATTCAAAAATGTAAAAATCAACTAAAATGATTCCATTTACTTATATGTTCACAATGGATGCTAGGTAGGTACTTTATTTACGCAGTACTGAAATTACTCAATGGGCTATTGACAACGGTTTGGGAAACATTCCTGAGGATGATCCAAAGACAGAGCATCACAATTTCGATCTTCTGCCTTGGTAGCTCGATGCCTTGCACACGAATTAGAGCACTTTACAGCAGAACAGTTTAACGAGCACTGATACCGCGCAACGTTGGCCTCTACGAAGCCAGTCTCTATGCATCGGTCTCAAAGTTGTAACCCACCCACCTATTGACAGCAGCCAGTGATGCTCGACTTCGGGGTTCTTCTGGGAGCCATGTCTTTACTGCGAGACCAAAATGAATGCTAACATAAATAAAAGGAAAGTAAAAGTGCTTAATCGGATACCTGCAAGTGACATAGTGTGGGTATCTCGATCCAGATTGGTTGCTGAAACGTTGTATGTGTTTACGTTAGCAACTATTCCTTCCCTTCGATTGCGAGTAAGCCAAGCCCGTCAAGTATCAATTTTCTTAAGCTAATACACTTTATATTCTTACACAAAGTTTTCTTCGCATGCATTTAAATTCTTTCATTATATATTTCTCATTAGCACAAAGACAGACATGAAGCCATGTGGAGCATAAGCAAACTAATAATGCATCGAAGTTGCCAGGTACGCAAAACAAAAACATATCACGGTTACAATAAAATACTTAAACAAGTAATAAATCTAAGTTAAGTAAAAAGCGTAGACGAGAAAGAATTATATATCAATAAATTCGATGAGCGATGCGGTGCTGTATTTAATCAACTTCACGTTAATTAACGTTCTAACTCATGTGGAGAAACTTTATGCACAATTGTGCACAATTTTAACGTGCCAATTTGCTCTTAAAGGATCAGCTGATGTCATAAGTCACATGTGTGGATATCAGTAATCTTCTTCTTGAAATTCAAGTTCCCAATTGCGTAATGGTTTATTAAAATAGGTATAGGGAGAGAATTTTTGATGAACAACTCGCAGAGAGCAAAAATATATTTAAAACAAATATAATGAGTATATGTATTTTGGATACCAATACCTTTACTAAAATTTTTTATTAGGTATTTTAAATACCAATTGCTTTAATATTAGTTCGAAATTTCAAATAATTTAAAATTTAAAATTTTAATTATTAGTTCCATTTTAGCATATTAATTCTAAAATCAATCTGAAACTTCTAAAAACCATCTAAATTTTTATTCAAAAATTCAGTATTTAGGCTGCTTGTTACCTTGAATGAAAGAAATTTGTGATCGTGAAAAAAAAGATTCATTTCCAACTTTTAAAATGCTAAAAACAGTAGTTAAAAATTGTAAGGCAAATACAGGATATTCTGAAAGTCAGGCAAGACTGAAAATACAGGTTTATATAAAAATAATGGCTTTTTATTGGTTTATGTTATATAAAATTTATTGCTACGACGGAGAGGAGTTGGAGAGAGAAAGTTTATTATTTCCAATATTTTTTATTTAAATATGTCTCTCGATCGAAAAACTGTTTGAATCTTACAAGTACTCAGACAAAATATTTCATTGCTTAAAAAAAGGAAAAAAAAAATAGAGTGTATGCTTAGTTTTTTTTAAATTCCTTTCCAGGTTGTAATTTAGATTCCTTGCGTAGACTATATTCATCTATTATTTTTCAAAAAAGAAGGTATTATTTTCTGCATGTATAAAAGGGCTTATTTCATAATTTAATAGTCACGACCTTTGTTTAATTAAAGTTTAATGAGCTTAAGGTATGCGACTAAGTGAAATTTTCCAATTTCGATCAATATTTCGATTTTTTGACTATCCATATTTTATTTTATTTTGTAGCCATCATTGAACAGCCGACCAATTTTGAGTTTGCGACTACTAATGTTCAACTCAGCAGCTTTGAAATTTTGAAGTCAATTCAGAAGACAAGGGAGTTTTGATGAACTTTTGCTTTACGTGATGAGGAAAACCTCTGAAACCTTCCACGATTTTCCAGACGGTGATGCAACTCGAACTGAGGATCCGTTAACCACTGAGGATATTTTTACGTCAACTCTGTGTGAATTGGGTGTGGATTCGCATCGGCTTGCCATCGCTGGGATTCGAGCTCGGATCACCTCGAGGTGAGCACTCGATTCCTTAAGCCACAACGTCTCTATTATCTATATTTGAGATCTGAAAAACCCTTTAAATTTCTAATATACTAATCTTAGGAATATTTGTTTTGTTTTTAAATGCAGACAATTGAAATCGAAATTCCCGAAAACGGAATTAAAATTTTTTTGCTATGCTCTGATTATTTTAACCTTTTTTTTGCTTGAATATATATTTTTAAAGCAAATAAAAATAATTTTCAGAAATTGATGTTCGAATTATTATTATTTCTTTTTTGTTGTCAGATTTTTCTTCACATTTCAGATTTGTCTTGCATTTTCTGAAGAATGTTCTTATTCTGAAAATTTCTTTACTCTAAAGCACATTGCAAAAGTGTTTATTGTAGAATTCTTAGAAATTTTGAGTGTAGATTTTACATAATGTTAGCACTATTTTGACTTAAAATCTAAGGTCTAAGCGTGAATTTGCTCTTATCAATATATTATGTTTTTATCAAGCTTTAAGTTAGAATGTTTAGAATATTTTTTAAATCAACAGTAAATAATATGCTTAGTCCTATTTCATTTTTTTTTCTTTACGATTTTAGTTCAAATCACAAGTAATCACATTATTGATCTATTAATAAATGTTTTTTAAATTTATGCATAATTCGTTGTAGAATTGTCAGTTAAATATGAAAGAATTGTTGTTTTTTTAGCTTAAATTTACCATAATTATTATTTTTATTTTTTATATGTTTAAAATCTTTTAAGAAATATTTATAAATTTCGAAACCCTGCTTAACATAAAATTAAACTTTTAATTATCATTTTAACCTCTTAAAACGTTTGTAATTTCAATTAAATTTTTAAACTTTAATTAATCAGTCGTATACATTAAACGAAACATGGGAATTTATGAGGCTGTTGTAAACACATATTATCGAAAGTATGATTTCAAACTAGCTTTTTCATTAAAATGAGGATAAGTGATCAAACGTTAATTAAAAAAAGATATGTTAAAATTGGTGCATGACAAGCATTTTGGCAAATTTTTTAAATATTGTTTACAGTAGTCTCCTCTCTCAATGGAAAAGCGTAATGGGAAAGGTTTTTATATGTGCACATTATTGTCGAAATTTTCAAGGATGAGTTTTCATAATGGCATGAAAAATTATACTCGTTCAAAAAAATGAAAAAATTGTTGCGAATTTCATTCCACTAATACTATATACATGCTCGAAGTGATATAGCGACCGATTATATGGTTTAAAATGTAGTTTGTTATAACTTTAAAAATACAGCATTCATTTATTATAGAGTTTACTTACGTAAATTATTATTCTGATCACCGATTAGAAAACTAAACGATCTGAAAATAGTTAAATATGACATAAAATATTGCATAACTCCTTTGTGTGTGTCATATTTAGTTTCAGTAACCCTAAACTGCTAGCTGCTCTGCAGTAATTTTATTTTATTTTCGTTGACAATATTTAAGTGCACGCAAACTAGCTTATGGCGAAAACATTAGCTAATCATTATTCATTATTAGCTATTGTTAGCTAATGGCGAAAAAGAAAATTTAAATACTGCGTGAAATTCAAGATAATTTTTATCAAGAAAAGGAAAAGTTGATTTTAACAATTTGGTAACTCTGAGCCTGAAAACTTAAATAGAAATCCCTCGTATGTTTTGAATAGATAAACTATTAAAATTTTCATTCTAAGATTATGGTAAAATAACTGGCAGCTGTCTGTCCATTCGATTAACCGTAAAATGTACGGTAAAGAACATTTTTTTCCTTTATGGTTTTGAAACTATTTACAAAATGTATGGTTATAAAGCCATGAATACAAAACTATACGGTTTTTTAACCATTCGCAACTAGCATTTTTCAAAAAGGCAAAGGAAAAATAATTATTATCTAGACATGGGAGCTCGGATTTTCGTAAGGTAATGTGCATTGGAGAGTACCGGATACTGGAAATTTTTCATGTATTGACGGGAATGGCAGAAATATTGTGGTGTCAACACTAGGACTCGAACTCAAGTTCTGCCTCTCATGAGATTGACAGATAAGCCCATTCGGCTATGATATGTACGCAGTTGCAAAGAACTAAAGTAACTTCATTTGGTGGTTCTAGTTGGTGCGATTAAATTCTCGTTGTTTAACCGTATTAGGTAAAAGCAGTTAATAAACAGTTTTTCTCAGTTTGATTGCCTTTTTATATATGGTTATTTGACAGTTTTGATTAAATATGGTAAAATGACCATTCAATAAATTGTTATTTAACTATTTTTTCCGGGAAATTTCTAACAGTGTAGAATAACACAGTAATTGACTAAAAATTATAACAACACAGTCAAAAGCATTTTTATTGCACATAATACTTAGATAAAGTTTAAATTATAGTTAGCGTTTTCTATATTATGTATTAAATTTCAATACTATGCCAAATTATGGTATATAATTAGTATGTACAATTTTGTGTCCACGAAATTTTTGTCAAACTTTCCAAACATATATATTAAGGACAGTACGCAAGGAAAAATTTGTATATGTTCATTAATATATAGTAAATAATGACATCCTCAAAAAATTCAGACCAAGTTCACGTTAATTTAAAGTAGTAAAAATTCTTAGAAAACTAGCAAAACAGTTAATTAATTCTGGTATTTTGATAAAATCTTCCGTACTCACAACTTAATTTATGAATCATAAACATTCTTAATATGTATTTATACATAGGCGTAATATTCATATTCCTAGTATGTAAGAAAATTCATTTCCATGTGCAATCATTATACATAATTTTTATACATAATTATTATACACAAGTTTTGTCAAAACTTTCTAAATTATATATGAAGGCCAGTATGTGAGAAAATTTTTCTATTTGGTCATTTATGCATGGAGTAAGTAGGGGAGAGTGGGGTCAATTGTAACAGGGTACGATTGTAACAGAGCAAAAATTTCGAGTGTCGGGTTCTAGATTTGGTTTCTAGGTGGCGCACAAGGTGTATTTAATAAATCTACATGTACACCCTTGCTGGCAACCATTTTTATGTACTTTTGAAAGAGTTACATCACAAAAGATATTTTCACGATACGCAAGTACTTTTTTTGGTATTAGAATATTATATTGTAACAAAGTAATTTTGTTTAAACAAATAAAAATTACTGACCGAATATGTAAGTGGACACATTAATTAACATTTCAGTTAAAAAAAGATTAGTTTTGTTAATTAGCTAGCATTGTTTTTAACAAATGAAGCTGAAATGGCGTCCTGGGGACATTTGTAACAATAAGTAAAGGGACGATTGTAACAGCTGAAAATAAATAATCTTATGTTTGAAAAAAATTACTTAACTCTTTAGGAACCACCAATAGTTTCCTATATCATTTATATTATGCTGCGTGTGCATTATTTTATTTGTCACCTTTCACAGCATAAATTAAAATTTTTAACCCCTAAAAGTCAAAAGTTTAACCCTTTAAGTATCTGCTCATTATTATTTTTACTCCTAAAATATAACTACTATTTTGATCAATAAAAAAATATATCACAACTATGATAATATGTATAATTAACTATGTTTTAGTTGAATTTATGAACTGTTACAATTGACCCCGTAAGTGGGGACAATTGTAACAAGTGCACGACTGTCAAAAATTGTTAATAACTTATATAATAACATTTAAAATAGGGTATTTATTTATTTTTCCTAGTAGAGGATAGTCTACTTTACTTGTCTATCAATTAATACTAATAATATATTGGATTTTTTGTTAGTTAAAAATATTTAAGTAAAAAATGTTACAATTGACCCCACTCTCCCCTACTGAAAAGACAAGACAGAGTACAATTTAATTTACAGAAAAAATATTTCAGTTAAAAACTAACAAACCAGTTATTTATTCTGGTCTTTTGACTGATCTTCCGCACACACACACACTGCTTAATTTATGAACTATCTACAAAACCATTATTAAAAACACTGCATTCAATTTATAGGGTGCTTTTATTTTATGAATTCTATACTATGAAATGTGTACAGCATTCTATTTTTCTTGCAAGAAACTTCAAAGGAGGAAAACGAAACTACAGAGCATTTTTTTTTCTTTTCATTTTAAGTGTTAACAGATTGTCTCTTCTGTTGTGGAAAATCACCGAGACCGCGAACATTTGTCTGAATGATTAATTTCTTAAAAGAATGTAGGAAAAGCGGAAAAGTTTATTGTCTGGCAGACGCTTAACATTTTTCTATGCTTCAATTAATCAAGAAGGCAAGTTATTTTAAAGTTTATTTTAGGTAAACGAAAATTCTTTCTTTCTCAAATAATTCTTGGTTTATGAAAAAAAAAAAACATTGTTTGGATTTTAAAATTTGTTTTTGACAAATAGAAGTTTTGCAGTTTATGTCTTGGAGCTAAAAGTTAAAGTTAGAAATTCATAACTGTGAGGACAAGTGGAACATCAATTATTATTCTTTTTATTTTTAATTCAAGTAAGTAGCTGATGTCATTTAAGGAATAGGTAGATTATCTGTTAAAATTGTTTACACGTACATTACAATACATATGTTTTTATTAGAAAAACTAAAATTTTTTAATGTGTTTCTACTTTTCTCATCCGAACATTAACGTTAAAATTTGAGCATTCTTTTCCCAGCATTCCCTTTTACTGTAAAATATACTTATATTTTATTACCTTTACAACCATTAAGGCCTAAATAGCAAACAAAACAAAATGTCTGCGAACTATTTAAATTTTTATAGGTATTCACTAATTTTATAAGCTATATTTATATTTTTAACCTCCGTACTTCTACTAATTCCCAAAAGATAATCAAAATTGTGATAATTGCAATGATTTTTCTTGTACTTATTTATACAATAAAATATTATTGTTATATAAATGCACTATTTTGCATAAAAACTCATTAATATAGTGAAACAAATAACTCATTTATTGTTAATAAATACTCTCAGGGTATTAAAACAATTTTCATAATATGTTGGAGAAAAACATTGCATATATTTAATAATTTTAAGTAAACTTCATCAAAATTTCAAGAGAAAGAAATATTTAAACACAAATTGACTACACAAACTCCCTTTACTTACAGAATGACTCAATGTAAAATCTTGATAAGATTTAAGAGGATTTTTAGACATATTTGTATTATCAATAAAAAGTCAATGAATAGCAATAATTATCAGACAATCATCTTATATAATTTAGATATTTACTAAAGGTTCTTCGAACTCGAGCATTCTAATTAAGTAATATTAATTTGTTTCATGGTTTTTAGTTTAAACCTGAAAAACATTCAATTACACAGAATTTATAAAAATATTCACACTACTTTAGCCAAAGCGTTTCTTTTAAGGTGTTTAACTGGTGGAAAGACGTGATTTTAGGTAAAATTTCTGAAATTGGGCTTATAAATGTAGAATCCTTGTACTCTAAGCTTTCTAAAAATACTCTACTTTTTGTATTCCAATTATTTACGAAACCATAGCAGTTTTTGTGCAAGGTGATCACCTTGCACAAAAACTACTTTTGATAAATGATTTTACATTTTAAATGCTTTTATATTAAAACTAGATTTTTCATAATTTTCTCCACCTTAAACACGATATCTCATGTTTGACAATTCGTCATGACTGTTAATGATTGTATCGCACAGGTTTTGAACTAGAGAAGTAAAAGGAGGACAAAGAGAAAAAAGTAGAATTTTATTTTCAAGCAAATGTTTTTACAAAGACAAGTAAGGAAATTTTTTAAAAATTTGTTTTTTAGAATGGTTCTTGTTTTCCAGTGGCACCATCTATGGCTAAGAATTCGACCCGGGTATAGGATTAATACATCCATTCATCCGTCCACAGACTGTAATTTTCGCCTGAACCAGAGGACTATCTATCTCCAATCCAGTATCTAAAGAGGTATAATTTTTTATGGGAACATAAATGACTTTGTGACCAGGCAGATTTAATGTGCACTAGTCACCCTTTACTAACAGCCCAGTGATTACAGTCCAGCACCCAATCAACCAAGCTACCCCTGCCCAAGTGATTTTCTAAAAGAATAAAATATTAACCTGATGGTTTGCCCAAATAGAACTCCACAGCTCAGAGCAAATCTGGAACGCTGGGGAGAGAATAATTGAAGTCCACCATCAATAAATACTGAACTATGAAGTATTTTAGCGTATTTCAACATCAAAAGTGGTGACAAGTACTTTACAGCAAAGTGGTTTATTTGAACACCAAGAATGTTCTCTTACACTACTAGATCTAAAACTGTGTTTGGTATTCAGAAACACTGAAATTTATAGCTACATTAAAACGTAATACATATACATGTTACGCATTTTACACAAATTATATGTAGTATAACAACATCTTGTGTAACATGTTGTTAGACATGTTACACATGTTACACGAATAATACATAAGAGTCAGTCAAGTTATTTTTACGATATAAAATAAAAATTATTAATTTAGGATGCATACATACACAAATTCTTAAAATAAAATTATTCTGATATTGAAACATGCACTCATCATAGAGAGACTTAGAAGAATTCAAACTAGATTTAACAAAACGGATGCGAATAGAAATGAAACAATACACATTTATTTAACAGAAAATATAAATAATATAAAACTATTTAATGCAGTTTACCCATGTATAGAAATTTAAATGTAATTATCCTTATTACACGAATGAAAACATAAATTTAGGAAAAATAAAACATTTTTTTTGTGTATTTGTAGATGTAACAGTGTGCAAAATGGCAACAATCACCATCTCATACTCGATTGAAAACAACCTACTCTTGTCACTTAACTAAGTCTAAAAACATGAAAAATTTGGTATTTTGGACATGAAAATCATTCATGAATGGTTTGAATGCGTAAGCTTTGTGTAAGCATCTTTGTACTATTGGTGTGTGTTTAGATTCAACTATACCCTTTAAAGTGCATGAGACTACTTTATAGTTTATTTAGTTTTTAGTCAAATAATTTTTTGAATTTTTTAACACCAAGCTTAGAGGCGTATTACGTGAATGAATGGTTTGAAAACGAAATTGTTGAACAAGTGGGACCAAATATCGTTCGTCTGTCTAAACTGTCATGTTTATACCCTGTGAAAAAATGTGCTGCCCTTTATTGAACCTATTTTCGGTATTAAATTAAACTTAATACATTTTTAAGTATATAACTGAATAGTTAAAGGAAACTACGTGAAATTTATAAAATAACAATAGTAAAAATATAAAATAATAATATTACTCACAATTAAGTATATTGCATTCATAATATAGTTATATTTTTGAAATTTTATCACGCCTACGTTTAGACTAACGGTAATTAATACTTGTCCAACAGAACTTTTAATTAATAACACAGATAGAAATTATGAAGCATTTAAAAAAGATTATTTCTGAATTTTTTAATAAATAATAAAATTTATGTTATGCTAAGAGAAAAGTAAGTGATTACGCTGTAAATTAGAAGCAGCTTAATTATAAAGTACTTTGATAATTTAATATTTCTTAAAACTTATTTACCGAAAGTATTTTATGACTTAAAGTTTTGGTTCAGACAGGAACTTAACGAAATGATATGTAAGTAAGATTTTTTTCGTATAAATCATGTGTTGTAAATGCGACTTACCAATAACACTAAATTCATGAGTAAGATCATATTTACACAGTAATTTATTGAAAATATAAGTTTCAAGGTTCAAAATTCTTAATACAGTTTTCTTTCCTTTTTATGACTTTTTATACTTACATATTATTTATACTTTTTACATAAATATTAAAATGATTACTTTTCATATTCGAAATTTTTGACTTGGAAGTTCCTCTATTTTATAATAGTAATTAATTTAAAAATTTAAATTAAAAAAAAAAACATGCACTTTTTCACATTAATATTCCACATTTCCTTAACTAGTATCGTAATGGTAATTTTTGGTTTCTGTCGTCACATGAAATAACGCTTATTTGCGAATAATATGCTATTTATATATTTATAATATGCACTTGAAATATTATAATACACTATAAATGTTTATAACGTGCTGTAAATGTTTATAATATGCTATAAATGCTTATAATATGCTATTTATGTATTTATAATATGCAATTTATATATTTATATTGTGCTATTTATACATTTTTAATATGCTTCATAATATGTTAGTTATATAATTATAACATGATTCATAATATACTATTTATATAATTATAATAAATTATTTACGTGTTTAAAATATACTACTTAAATACCTAAGTACTATGACAGTATTTTAAGATTGGCAAATCAAGATTAATCTATCTTTACCTTGTCTTCTCAACAGTAACTCTGACATAGTGCAAAACGTCAATATGTTGGAAAACTACTATTTTGTGAAAATGAAAACGCCATAATTTTTATTATTTTATGAAATTGTTATTGTTTCATAATTGTAATTTTATGTTATTGTTTTATGAAATATTTAAAAATATCGATTGATTTTAATATTCTTATCTAGATGCAAATATAACGTCAGATTCGTTATTTTTGAAAAATGTTAAAACCTAAAAGAAGGAGAAAAAAAAACATTTCCCCGCTTTAAAGCCCAAATATCGAAACAAATTACAACTTTGCCTCAAGTGTAAAACAGTGGATTTCTTATTTTCCTTGGGGAAAGAGCTTCGAAAATCACTGGCAGTATTAAGATATTGTTATCAAACCCTCTTTTAAGTTTTTTTTTTACGTAAATAAGTCAATGTAAACAACACTGAAACGAACTTTTAATTAACTTATTTTTAAATATTTTAAAAAGTTAAAATGCAAGCAATAGACAGATAATTCGTTTTAAAATCTTTGTGAAATTTGAATTAATCAAGCTATATATTTTGAAAACTGAACTACTCATTCTCTTCAACATTTTCTCTGTTTAGAGAGCGGAGATAAGAAATCTCTGCATATTCACCCTATTATATGGTTATCACGATTCTAGTTAATGATACCAAAATATACGGTATTGAAACCATTCATCTTATAGTTTTTGTATTGGTAACAAATGGACGGAAATTCTGGTTTCAAATTTATCGTTCTTAATATCACACATTTATTAAAAAATAGAAAACTGAAAAATAAATTTAACACAATAAATGGTTTTAATGACATGTTGAATGCCACATTTATCAAATTTTATAGTACATAAAAAACATATTTTATAGTTAATTTTACCAAAATTATTAACAAAGCATTTCGTTAAAAATTTATCAGGTTTTTTGATACTCCCCCAGAACTAGACGGGCAGTAGAATTTTACCATAGACTGGTAGTTTTCACCATAATTTTTTTTCAGTGTGTTACCAAAATACCCATTTTACACTAATCCATTCAGAATAGCAGCAATTTTAACTTCTTAAAATATTTTGTGCAATTGTGGTCTAAATAATAACAATCAGTTAAAACGTTCCGTTTTTGACGTTATATTTGACGAGTGCATTAATTTTAAATGGAGATGAGCTAATTTTGATACATTATAAATTAGTTTATCATGTTAAGAAATTGAGATAGTTCAGGTCAAAATTAAGATCGATGGGTTGTTGTTGTTGTTGTTCCTTATCCTCTAATAGTCTGACGGAGTCAGACAAGATCCAATAGGTTGTTGACCCTCAAAAAATCGATGACAAGAAGTGGAGTAGCGTATAAGTCTTCATTGGAAAGACCCAAGCAGTCAAGGATATGTTCGGCAGAGGGCCTGCTGGGCTTGAAATTTGGAGCAGACTGCATAAGTTTTTCTTCCTTCCTTCGAAGCACGAGAGATCTATGGATGAAAGAATGAATGGGTCTGCCCTTTAAAACTGGATGTGACATGTGTGCGCGACAAAAGTCGTATTATTCGTCATAGATGGAGCCACTGAAGAACAAGAAACGCACACTCTGCCTTAAATTCGCAGGCAGCATTAGAAACAACACTGCAAAAACTTGAAATGCCGTAACCATCTGACATTTTTGCAAAAATATACTATAAGAGGTCAAGTATAGCATTACTATGTTTTTGAAACAAATATTATTTAGTAGTTACATTAAATGTATGAAACACATGAGTAAAATCTACCGGACAAATGTTACTGTTCTAGCATAATGAGTAAATTGAAATTCCTTTTATGACCAGTAAACATTTGTTGTTTTTCGTAAATACGATACTTAATATTTAAAATATTGATGTAATATCGTCATAAAAAGATACAACCAATTGCAGCGTATTCTCAGAATTTTATCAAGATAATGCATACAAAATATAATTTATAACAGGTCGAAAAGCATTTTTTCCAGTAGTATGTTAACATGTTAATGAAAAAGTAATTGTTTAGAGAAGAATAAATGCTGTAGAATAAGATTAATATTAGTTTATTAAAAAAAAGATCAATATAAAGATAAAAACGAAAATCCAACAGAATTTATTCTTTTTCATGTGTAATAATAAAAATCTGTACTAAGTTTTAAAACATTTGATTAAAAACGTGTTTTAATAAAGATAAAAATGAAACGAGCTGCTTAAGTAAAAATAAACTATCGTCAATTTAATTTAAGTATGAATATGTAATGGACAAGGATTTCTATTTTTATATTATTTTCAAATTTACTACCTATACTCTTTTTAAATTAAAGAAAATTATTAAATTGATAAATCTTTACCTTTTCAGGTTGTTTGAGAATTTTGATTTTCATTTTTAATATGCCAAAAAATATATTTCTTAACATTTTAGTAAAACAGTACATAAAAAATACTGCTAAAAATACGCCACTTTGTTGAAGGATATCTGATAATAAAGAAACATTCCATTTTCCAGTACCGAGAAAAGTTTGTGGCGATTAAATGAATATTTTGTACACTTAATTGTCTTTGACATTTGAGGGTACCAAAAGAATTTAAAGTATTCTAGTGTACATTTTCCGTTATACTACTTACTTTTATGTATACTTTGTTAAAATGCTCTTCTGCTACAAAAGTAGGTGTAGTACTTCATATGCATTGCACTAGACAGTACATTAGGTTATTGGCAATGAACCGGGAAATAATCTCTGAGACTGATTCGAAGACATGCCATCCCTAGTTTGATGCTCTACAGAGCAGATTGCTCCCTCTTTCTCTTAGCCGGTAACCCGAAGAACTACTCGGGAATTAAATCACTTTACAGTAGAACAGCATAAAGACTCTATGGTCGACTGTCTGCTCACTGACCACAGCCAGTGATGCTTGACTTAGATGATCTACACGAAGTGAAAAATGGAAACTCAAATTTCACGAAACTTTCTTCGCTATTGACGAAACCCTTTTTGTTATATGCTCCGAGCGAACATTTTGTCAAAAATACGTAATAACTATCGTGACATTTACGGGGAAATGAATTTCATCAAATATTTCAACATTCTTTTTTTCCTCAAAAAAGAAAAAAAAAAGCCTCGCAGTGCCCAACGTATCCTAAGACTCACTTTATAGTGGAAACCATATAGCTGGGTCAATGTCCCATTAATAATACAAAAAAAATCAAATAGAATAGAGAGGTAAATTGAACCCACTACCGAAGCGGGATTAGAACACAGGATCTCCCTGGTAGGAGGTCTACTTCTTAACCACCATACAGCACTGTCGGCCTCATTTTGCATTTCATTATCTTGAATTCATCGTCTTGAATTCATCCTAGTTTCTTCATTTTAGTTCACAATCTCCCACAATGCATTAGGATGAGGTTTCGAGTTAAGGAAATACTTTCGTCATGTTATTTGCGAGTTATCGTTTCGCCATAAATCAAATAATTTCGTGATGAGATGATTCTCAAAATTAACGAAATGTAGAATCATCAAAAATGAGAGTTTTAGTTTTGAGAGTGCGGGAAACCGTATTTTACTATCAGTCCATTGTGAGACTATAGACATGACATGAATTGCAGAACAAAACTTTTCTTACAGATTTAAAAGTCCTGAGTATAAAAGTCCTATTTTTGAAGATATTTTCTTCTTTAAAAATATTATTCAATTCAAAAGAAGAAAAAAAAAGAAAGAAATATAAAAACAACTGTGAACTGGAAGTGACGCATAGGAAAAGTGACCGCTTTTCCAACTAGTTCCTGGTTCATAACCCACTGAAAATCAAAATTAATTTTCTTTCTTAGTCCAAAACAGTTTTATTTTCACAATTTTGAGGTTTTATTTTAAATTTTTAAATTAATCCCTTAAAAGTTTTATTTTCTTACAATAATAAGTTTGTGCGTACATGTAATGAACAGTTAAAAGTTTGCATTTTCAACAAATGATTTACAGAAATGTTTTAAAAAAGAAATAGAAAATTTCTTAACTATGATAAAAATAGAAAAAAATAAGAGTCAGATAAATATATCAAACAGAATGGGAAAAAAATGAAGATCTTAAAAGAGTTTGAACCAGAGACATTGTGGAACTTGCAAACTTTTTTTCCTGGCATTACAATGCTGTATTATTTATTATTCTCAAATTATAAATGGACATGATAATATATATCTGTCATGTTTATAAACAGTTTCTTTCAATATATTTAAAAAGTAATAAAGTTCTGAAAACACATTTAAAATTGCACATGTGCAAGTAACAAATAGCTTTAATTTTGCTTTTTTCTTCACTAAAGAATTAAAATAAACTATTTTCTGGAAGAAGTTGAAACTTCTTAAAAAATTATTAACGTTACAATAATTAACATTAGCTGCAAAGCATTAAACTAACGCAATTCATTCTAAATTATTTATTATTAATGGTCATAAAATTACCATTCCTTTCCAAACTTTTGTGTTTTTGTTATACCATTATTGGTGTAACTTAAAATGCAAGTTTAAAAATGTCCTTTTCGAAACAAATAAAAAGTACTTATAAAACAGGATAGAACCAAATTAAAAGCCAAGACAAAAATGAGCCAAACAATTAATTTAAACACTTAAAAGCTCTTTGACGTCTCTTGGGTTCCTCTAGAGGCACTAGTAAAATAAAACTGTTTAAGTCTTAAAGATGATAGTAGTTTGGTAAAAACTAGTAATTAATCAACTTGAGAAGTATCAGGGGAAAAGAATAAAAGAGGATAGTGAACATTTGTAGTACGTTTCTTTGCTTAGATCTTTTTAATACTATTGTAGTATTATCTTTTGGTTGTGGAACAATATACACAATCAGTTCTCCTAAGAATAATATCTCCTGAGGATATATGCTACTGGAAAGAATTCGAAATATATTTCGTAAGTGCTATATAAGTTTCTTTCTTCTATTAATTCGTAATGAACGGATGATATATTATTCGCTGTTGTTATGCTACTGCTATACTGCAGAAATCAGTTATTATCAAAAAGATAAGGAAAGTTATTAACAATAAAGAGTTGAGATTATCAATAAAATACATTGTAAAACATTTAGGGCCGATTAAAATGCACAGGCACTCAGGATGCTTGCACATCACATACCGTAAAACCTGTATGTACCGGAGCATGTTATGGAAAAAAATCTGATATAGCGCAAATTGGCAGAAAAAATTGCCGCTATTTTCACTAAATCACTAATTGAATCATCAGTTCTACTAGGAATTATATCTCTTGAGGATATATGTAACTATAATAAATTCAAAATATATTTCCTTAGTGCTATACACGTATTTTTCTTCTACGAATTTGTAATGAAAGGCTGATATATTATTATCTGCTGTTATGTTATTGTTATGGGGCAGAAATAAGTTATATTATAGATTATCATTGAAATGCACCGTAAGAAATTCTGGATCAAATTATGGCAAATTACGGTATGGTGCAGCAGAGTTGGCCGTTGATTACAGTAATCGATTACAACTGTAATTGATTACAGATAATTACAGCTATGTAATCAATTACTTGTAATCACGATTACAAGTAATCAATTACTTGTAATCGTGATTACAACTTTCAAAAAATTTTGATTACAGCTGTAATCATGATTACAATTTTGATTACAGTAATCAATTACTTGTAATCATGATTCCAAGTAATTGCGATTGCAAGTAATCACATCAAAAACGATTACGAGTAATTATGATTACAAGTAATCAAAATATATGATTACATGTAATTGTGATTACTTGTAATCAAAATATACGATTACAAGTTATTACGATTGTATACTATAGTCAAATTTTTTATATAAGTATTCATGTGTTTACATATTTTTATGTACATAGAATGTACGCATGCATGAACGTCCAATTTGCGATTCCTATATATACAATGTATGCACAAACGTTGTTTGTACGTACAATATTCATAATTATATTGTAATATACTTAATGCAATGCGCATATGCTTAGTACATATAATTATGCACTTATGATACATGTACGCATGTATGTTAGTTTGTACAAAAAGGCAATGTATTGTATCTTTGTATACATAGACAATGTATGTATGAACGTATATGAAAATAATGTTTACGCGTTTGCATGCTTTTATGTACTTAAGTACATATATTGTATAAGTTTACGATAATAGCACGTATATATAATGTACGTATGTATATAAAATTGTACGTATTTACGTACATTATGTAAGAATGTTATTTAAAGGTGTAATATATGCACATAGTTGCGTAAATAAAATGCGTACATGTATACATGCTTATTTATATGTACATCGATATATGTTCACGAAAAGTATGTACTTATGTACAACTTACGTATGTACTTGTATAACTACATACTTTGTTAATACTTATGAGCATGTAATGCATGGATGTACTAAAAAATAGTTATATGCACAATGTACGCATGTACATACAACGTATACATGTACATAATTACAAGTAATGTACAAATACGTGCGTACATTTAAATATATGTAATTACAATATACACATACATTGTGCATACATTAAAAAAATTTATATGAGTAAAGTTATTAAAATTTGTTTTAAAATTATTCTAAGGTATATGAAACTCGACCTCATATTTTTTAGAAAGCAAACGATAATTTTATTTGGAATTTCTAAATATTAATTCCACACATAAAATTTACCGTTTTTCTTACCATTTAAAAAATTTCTATGAATCATGCATTATGTTATAAAAAAAATAAATCTGTATTGTCAAACATTTCATGAAAATACCTGAAAATAATTTTTTATTCAGAGAATTTCAAAATGATATAGAACAATTAAAGCTGAAAACTAAATTTAAATATCGTTTGATTTTGTCATTTAACTTGCTTGAGTCATTAAAAGTTAACTTACATGCACATACGTTTTAGCATTGTACACATATTTAGACATAAATGTAATGTACATATGTATACGTGTAATTTATGTACGCATGTACAATGTATGTACATACGTTCATGTACTGTACGTGCATATATAGTACATATGGATATGCATACATGGAACATACGTGTATTGTACATGTGTGGATACATTCATTGGACATATATACATTGCACCATATGCATAGATAGGGATAGCATGCATGTACACATGTAAAATTTGTACGAAAGATTTAAGCCCAATATATTTATGCACATATGTACTGTATATGTATACACATATGTACATTATATGAACATTATATGTTCATTTCATCATATGTACATTATATGTACATTTTATGAATATACATCTGTAAAATATATGCATCTCAAATGTGTGTATGTACGTACGTTATGCATGTCGAATGTATGTATGAATATATGTAAAATATAAATGCGCCGAATGTACGTACAATCGTACACAAATGTATTATGCGTATTTGGATACATACATTGAGCATGAACATATTATGTATATGTACATAAATATACTGGACATGCATATCATGTACATGTATACATACATATATTGTACATCCTACTGATATACCTATATTGTACATGCACATATATTATACTGTTCATAAATAAATTGCACATGCATGCATGGGACATACATTGTACAGACAATGTATGTATGTTCGTACAAAGACAAGAACTTGTATATACATGCGTACATGAACATAGATATACATTTTACATACACAAATATTTGCATAAAATGCATATATTCATTGTGTATAAATGTACATGCCTACATTGCACATACATACGTAATTATTATCTATATACATACATACATACATATATTTCATAAATACAATATAAGTGCATGTACATGTGTGTGAAACTAAAATGTCTGAACATATGCACTAGATAAAATCATATGTACATACATTTTAGTTACATTCATTTGTACGTATACAAATAAGTACAAAATGCAGTACATGTTAATGCGTGCAAAATGTATAATATAAAATACATTCTACTATCTACTGTAAAATATAATCATTTATAAGAATACAATAGTCTTGTAATCGTGTATTTAGATTACATGTAATCATAATTACATGTAATCAAATTACATGTAATCATGATTACATGTAATCATACATTTTGATTACTTGTAATCATAATTACTCGTAATCATTTTTGTTGTGATTACTTGCAATCGCAATTACTTGGAATCATGATTACAAGTAATTGATTACTGTAATCAAAATTGTAATCATGATTACAGCTGTAATCAAAATTTTTTGAAAGTTGTAATCATGATTACAAGTATTTGATTACTGTAATCGACTATGTAATCATGATTACAGCTGTAATCAAACTTTGTAATCACGATTACAAGTAATTGATTACTGTAATCAATATTGTAATCATGATTACATCTTTAATCAAAATTTAATTTTTGACAATTGTAATCATGATTACAAGTAATTGATTACTGTAATCAAAAAATGAAATCGATTACATTTTTGGCCAACTCTGTGGTGCAGGTACTTTTTAACGTAGAATTTTTTTTTTACCGAAATATGTTACGGAAAAAAATTGATCCACAATGTATAAAGTACAGAATGTATTCAAATTTTTGCAGCTATTTTGTACCTGGCGTGTTTTTTAGTTTGAAATGAACTCGAATCTCAACCTACAATAATCTATACCAAAATATTTTTTATCTGATTTTTCGTACAATCATTCTTTTGACTTGTTTGTTGATTTGTCTTATGAACAAACTTTTAAATCAGTGACGTCTTTAATATAAAAGTTTTTATCTTATATTAATTCGTAATGAACGGATGATATATTATTACCTGTTGTTATGTTACTGATATGGTGCAGAAATTAGTTATATCACAGATTATCAATGAAATGCACTGTAAGAAATTCGGGATTAAATTACTGCAAATGAACGGTATGTTGCTGATACTTTTTAACGAAGAATTTATTTTAACTCTAATGTGTTACGGAACAAAATTAAACCACAAGTACAGAATGTATTCAACTTCAAATTGTTATTTTATACTTGATGTTCTTTTTAATTTGAAATAAACTCAAATCTAAAATTAAAAACCTACTATAATCATTATAAATATTTGTTTTTCTGATTTTTCGTAAATCTTTTTTTGACTTATTTGTTGAATTGTCTTATGAACAAACTTTTATATCTGTGACTTCTTTAATATAAGAGAATTTTTCAATTTTGTGTGATTAAAGCACTCATAAACATAAAAATCAAAGCACATCAGAGAAAGTTAAATATAGAAATTGATTCCATTTCGTAACCTTTTATCAGAAATTGCCTTGTTTCAATGGAAAGTGATTATACAAGAATTATTTTGTCGAATTAAGTAATTTCTGGAATTACAAAAGCGTGTAAAGGTTAGACAAGGAATCTATTTTACATACTTTCAGTATTGACAAGTGTAATTTGACACATGACATTAAAGTAATTTTCTCTTAACCTTCCATTTTTCCAAAATTACCTTGAAAACCAATTGCACAAGTATTGAGCAAAGGTATATTTTACTTAAAAATAGGTTTCAGATCATTGAGAAAATGGGAAAAGCATTTTATCTCACAATCTGAGAGGGGATTTGGCAGTCAAAGTTTTAAAAACAACTCACGTTTCTTCATTTACGTGTCAAAATTGTGGTAGAATATGTGACTTATTACTATTACTTTTTGCTGAAATCCGTAATTTGTAAAAATAATAAGAACTGAGGGTGTGTCTTGAAATAAATCTGTATTGTGTAATTTATGTCAAAGGGCGTAATGGGTAATCATTTGGATTATATATTTTAGAATCAGAAGCCGTTTTATTTTTGTTCAGAATAATTGTATATAATATATTATAGAGAATCTTATTATTATCCACTATTATTTCATTGACATATAAATTTTTTTAACAATGAGAGTTATGCCTATTTAATAAAATTTATATAACTGTACTAGCTTTTTGATTCTATTGGTAGTTAATTGACTAGTTTTTATGTAGAGTTTAAATTTTTTGTAGGTTATGAATTTAAAATTAAAAAAAATCTTCTGACATTTTATCATCTCTGAACAAAATAGGAGAATTGATAATTCCATAATGTTTTTTGATGCTAATGTTTCCCAATAAAACAAACAAAATCAATTACAAGAACAAAGATTTTATGATAACTTATAAATTAATCTCATTTCTGATAAACATAAACATGAATGTTAATTTTTTTTTTTTAAGAAGAGACATATTTATCTTTAAATGAATAAAGTAAACTGCTAGTTCACATGCATACATATAATGATATGATAAACATACTTAAAGCCTCAACTACCCTGTAAAGAATTTCAGATTCATTTACAGTAAATAGTACCGGCACTTAGCCGTATCATGCGTAAAATTCATTCTAACCACTTTCATTTTTATATAATTTTTGCAGTGATAAAATACTACTATAAAAATTATTAAATATCAGATTTTTTGTTCTGTATGATGTATCAGCCCTTTACCGTAATTTCATCTGAAATTTTTTACAGTGTATATGATTTTCTTCTAAATCTCAAAAATGAAATATATTGAGATATTTACTATTTTTCTTATGAGAAGAACACATTCTGCAATTAAGGATGTTTATCAAATACACATTTTATAAATTGAATTATTTTCTGGTACACTTGTTTGGATAATTTTAAATTAAACTTCGTAAGTTAATGTTTACATTCCTTTAAAAAATCATGCAGATTATATTAAACAGATTTTTCTTGGATAAAAATAATGCACACTGAAAAATTTTAACAAATGACTATAACAAACCATATTTTACAGGTTTATCCGATACTGGAAATCTCATTATTTTTAAGTTTTAAACTTTTAAGTTATTTAAAATACTAATATAATATTTGTTTTCACTGTATGCTTTTTCAATACATTTGTTTTTACATTTATTTCATTATTGAACTATCAGAAACATTTTCTTAAAAAATGTTGCAAAAGAAGCACATAACATTGGTAGCAATATTAAGCAATCTCTAACATAGAATGACTGTATAGTTATTTAGATACTACAAACACGAATATGAGAGTGGATATTTAGGATGCACTAAATAGGATATGGGTTTCGAGTTGCTGCTTGCTTAAAGTGGAATCTGACTCACTAGAACTTCATCACGAAAGCGATATTATCAAACAGACACATAATCAAACTCAGGATTTCAACTCAATACCACCAAATGGAAAGCTGAGTTATTGAACATTAACGCTGTAATACCTAATGACACTAACAATAGTTAATAGGGGATAACAATGCATGATATGCTGATATACTAAAGACACTATTCGGAAACGATAATTGTATAAATGAACATTTTACTTGAATCCGATATCTATTAACAGTATTAAAATTTATTTTTCAATAAAATTTAAAAGCTTATTTCTTCAAGATTTTAGTAAAATAAATTGTAAAAACTGTAATCTGTAAGGAATACAGAACTTCGTAATTTTATTTTATTTGAAATCCACACTGAGAAAAAAAGTATCGTCAAAACTACTAGTATATGGTAAATTTTTACTGTGTTTCTAAGCTATATGAGAACCCCAAAGAAATAGATATTTTTTATCAAAGCGCTTTGATTATAATTTTGTTAAAATTCAGAAGAAAATATGATTTTACCACGTATGATAAAATATGGTAAATGTAATAAAATTTGCTAATTTTACCATGAAATCTAGCATAGCATAAAACTATTTATTAGTTTAAATTTACTTTTCAATTGTGAATTTTTGACTAAATGTGTGATAATAAGAACTATAATTCGTAAAATCAGGAATTCTCTGAAACCGTTATTTAATTAACAGAAAACCTAACATATTGTAACGTTCCTGCAAAAAATGTCCCTTTTCTGAAACCACTTCACTTAAAATATGCTCAGAACTACCAGGATATGGTAACATTTACAGTGTTTCTTGCTTTATGGGAACACTAAAAAGCTCAGTAATTTTTATCGAAGCACTTCGGTAATGAATATGGAAAAATTTGCATCCAAATAAAGTTTTATAATATGTGTGATAAAATGTGGTAAATGTGGTGAAATTTGCTACCTTAGAGGATAGCATGCAAAACCATTTTCAGTTAAATACGCTTTTTTAATTTTGTATTACTTACTAAATATGTGGTAATAAGATTCATAATTTTGAAAACCAGAGTTGTCTGCAAGCCGTTACCATATAAACGGGAAATTACGAAATGAAATGTTTAATTTCTAGTTATTTTTTTTCTATTACCAAACTAATGATTTTTTGGTGCAAAAATTTAATCACCATACAATACGATAATTGGACAGGAACTGTTTTTCTTTTTGCCTAGGAATTTACTGTAATATGACTCTTAAATCTTACTGTAAAAGACGCACACATTTTACGTTATTATAATTTTTTTTTATCTTAAAAAGTGTTTTCACTGTGATATCAAAGTCACTACAAATAGGAACGTTTGATAAATCTCCCTTATAAAATGTTTTATGAATCGTTTTGCATAGAAATATTATTTTAACAGATTGAGGGGGTTTTTCTGTAGTTATACTTTACCAGCTTTGCTTCATTGTAAGTCAGATTACATGTTTTTCCTTGTTTTGTATTTAAAAATACCAGTTACAACTATTTCTTATAACTGGTTGGATCAAATAACGATTATTTGATATAGCTCTTGTCTGCTGCCTCAGTAAATTCCTTCAGATGTTGTGCAATGAAACGTTAGGTCTTTAACACGGATGCTTTATAATACGTAGGAATGGTTATTGCTAGTGATCTCATATTAACTTTTTTACATTTTTATTATTATAATTTTAATTGAGTAACCATTTTTCAGCATCATACTGCAGCCATGTTCTAACGTGTTCCTTATCGTTTTATGATTATTTATTAATTCATTTTTTCTTATGGTCTAAACAGATATTTCAATTTTAATCTCTTAATGATAATGAATGCATCTATAATCATTTTAATGTTTTTAAAAATGACAACAATCAAAAAGGAAAAAAGGTAAATACCAAAAATAAAATTAAAAAGGAATTAAAACATTTTATTAATTAATGCATCAATTGTTATCCTCAACCTAATGCAATTAAATCTATTAACACTATTATTTTAATCATTAATCATAATTTTCATAACAAACTTTTAAATTATTTGAAATTAGATGAAATGAAACTTATTTCAAAGCAAGATCTGTCAAACTTTTCTATCTAGCTAAATAATGGTTTAAAAATTATTGTAAATGCAAAGATTTACCTAAACCGGTAAAAAATTTTAGATTTTGCAAATAAAATTTTTAATGAACTTGATTTGAACACAATTCTTAAAAAATTAGAAACCTACTCCCCAGTTAACTAAATTTCAAGCCCACTCTTAGAAATGCAAAAAAATTAGAAATTTATTTATAATTATAGGGATTTAGCTACAAATAATTTGAATTATATTTGTATATGTGATGAATATTAAAACACTACGTTTTCTGATACCTTCCATAATCATGTTGCTACCGGAGATTTAGACATTATTAAAAATGATAAACTTAAGAAAATTATTCCTTCAGGTTCTAAATTTAAACCATCATTTCCTACTTTTAAGAATAAGGTAAATGATTTTTATTAAAAATCTTGATGAGTTTGTTGCAACATAATCATTCCAACGTAACTTTGTTATGAATGGAGAGAAAATATCAATAGGATTTAAAAATTAATATAAAAAGAATAAATCTTCTTTCATAAAAATAGCTCTGGACTGAAACAAGAATAAAAATATTTCAAAACAATTTCTGAATCACCACTGCAGATAAAGCTAGTATTAATATTGCTATTATTTCAAAATTTCTTTACAAACAACTTCTTCCGAATGAATTTTATAACAGTATTACATACAAAAAACTCAACTCCAATAGTGATTATTAGAAAAATTAATGCGTGCATTATAAGAAACTTAAAATCAAACCAAATGATATTAAAAAATTTCCTTTGCTTTTTGCTAATTCAAATTTCCATAAGACCCCAACTAAATCTAAATTCAGGTTTATTGCTAGTGGCGTAGATAATAACATGTTGTTACTAATCCTTCATGACCTAGCAAGAGCTGCATGTGGTCTATAAGTCCACGTGTTCTATCAAAGTCAATTACAAGAAGTGGAGATGATTTTAGGTCTTCCAAACCTAGACCCAGGAAGTTCAGGATATGCTCCGGAGAGGCTGGCTCTAAATTTACACTCTTTGCAGGTCGGAAAAATTTTGCAGCCGTAGCTGAAAGTCATTCCTATAAGATGGCCACTATTAAGTCTTGAAATTGTTGTCATATCTGGTCGATCCCCCTCGAGCTCCAGAATGCAGCCGAGGCGCTTTCTACAACACCAGTGGTGAGCATGGGGAGTAAGCCATATTTGTTTGCAGTTTCTGTTCCATGCAGAAGAAATTTCGTGGAAAGTGATGGAGTAGCAACTAGTCATAGTCTCTGTGGAGCCTCTTTTGACCAACACGTCAGCAACTTCATTACCTGACACATTTACGTGAGAAGGTATCCACTGAATGTGAATATCTCGTTTTTGTGACATGTATTTTAGTTTTCCCAGTATCTGTAAACCCACTTGGTCACTGACTTGATGCCAATTCTGTAGGCACTGAATTGCACTCACTGCGACTATCACTAAGAATCAAAATGTCTTCAGAGCCAGTGTCACTTAGGATGGTTTCGAATCCAACGTCAATGGCGATGAGTTCGCTCTTGGAGACCGAGCAGTTATCTGGATTACGTCTAGAAAGTTTTCTGGAGTGGTTTTCGATAAAAACTCCGCTTCCGGTCTGACTAAAGTCATTTTTGCTTCCATCAGTAAAAAATTTCATGGCATCTTTAGGGATGTTGCTGATGGTCTCAAGAGCCGACAGTCTGAGATAATCAGGTACTTGTAGGTTTTTGTTTGTGTAGGTTCCCAAATCAGTATGGAGGAATATTTTGGGCAGGCCTTTGACAGGACAGATGCATGGCATAAGAGAGGAAGGCTCGATAGAGTTATTAATGATCTTCGTGTCTTCCGTTAGGTTTAACGGGCTTTGCCTTTTGAGACGCTGATTTCTTTCCACTTGCAAAAATATTCGGAAGTACGATTTTGGTTGTCATAACTTTTCAACTTAATAAAGTATTTCACTAGGTGTGAGTTTCTAGCGTGACTCAGAGGTGGAAGATCTGCTTCATGTAGGACGATTTCATTTAGGCAACTGTTCCTCAAGCCTATCATAATACGGGCAGAGCTCAGCTGCACTATTTCTAAATTTTGAAGGCTGGTAGAGGAGGCACAAAAATAGACTGGAATTCAATATTCAAGGATAGGTCTTATAAGGACCAGGTGCGCTGTCCTGAGAGTCTTGGCATATGCTCCTTAGTCTCTGCCAGAAATGTACTTCAGTATGTTGAGTCTCTTGTGGCCCTTGTCCACTAGGTGTTGTATATGCTTGTTACTTGTTATCTCTTGGTCCAGAATGAAGCCCAAGTACTTTGGATGTTTTTCATATGAAAGTAGTTGCTCGATAAAGAAGATATTCGGCCGAAAGGAGTAGAGGTGCTAGTTAATAGTGAAAAAACTGACGTTTGATTTTGAGACTCTGAATGTCAATTTGCGATCGCTCGCAAAGTACCACACATTTTTTAGTGAAGCATTCAAGGCTGACTCAATGACACCCACGTCAGAGTTAGAACACCAGATCACGATGTCATCAGCAAACATGCCAAACTCACAGGCTTAAGCGACGGTGTCTTTCTATTCCAGCCATATGTAATGAAAATAACATTACTTCGAAAGAATAAATAATAACATTACTTTGTAAATAGTCTTAATAAGCATACAATAAAGCAAACATACTAAAATTAATAATCCACCTAAATTGGAATATTAAAAATTTTATAGAGTTCTAAAAAACACTAAAATATTTAAAAATATCAATGCTCTATGCTGTTTTCTTCCGAAAACGAATATATTTTTACGCCAACTAATGCCCTTCGTCAAAACCAACTCCTATTTAATCTTAAAATTATTAGTGATGAAGGGTGCTAGAAATATTTTGTTCTTATTAACCCCAACAACAGTTATATTCTAATTAATGACTATCTTTTCCCACTATTAAACGGTGTTATTAATACGATATATATATATATATANGTATATATATATATATATATATTTGGGGTAATGCCTATCGGCTCCACATGGTGCCCCCTGGATACCCCTCACTGGATAACTAAATGGCAGGCAAACAATATGATGAGCATAAGTAAAGCTTATGATATGGCTTCGGTCACGCAGGTTAACAAGGGATGCGCTCAGGAATTAGACAGAGGTTGCTGTTTGAAAAGTTCCCCAGTAGCACATGGTAAGGCCATGGGTGACCAAAGTGCTAATACCGCTGCTTTACAGCTTTCTTCGAGAGCTGGTGATGTGTCCAAAGGCGCAGGTCCTTCCTCTGTAGGAGTCTCTGGTCTCCAGAGGCACTCGGGGGACAGTGTGTCTGACGCCACTTGAATGTCCAAGGGCCGGAAAACGAAGTTGAGAAAAATGAGGGCCATTCAAGCGAGTGGCGGAACTAAGAGACCTAGGTTCTCTAATGCAACGCCCTCACCCAATGTGCCAACCCATAAAGGTAAGAAGCCCAGGGAGGATGTTGCTCCTCGGAGGAAAGCCCAATCCAGGGAAGCGGTTCCCCCAGCGGGGATAGCCGAGCAGGAGAGGGGGGCCTAACTGGGAGCTTTCAATCTGGAATTTCTTTTGCTTGTGTTGCCAAGTGGACCAAGATTTCTATTGTCCGGAAGAACTTTCCTTTGGACAAGCTTTCTCTGGGAGACTCAAACAACATTTTCCAGGAGAGCTTAACGCAGACTGACGCCATTCCCGGTGGCGAAAGAATGCCTGAGATCTACAGTAACAATCTTCTAAGAGGAGAGTTGGTAATACAGTGTAATGAGTACACGGTAGAGTGGATTGGAGGTAACTTTCATGACAGATCAATGGGCGACCTCATGCTTAAAGTTTTAAGTGCTGATGAGTTACTCAAGCCTGTGAAGGAGGCCCTTAAGACCAGAGAACAATTCTCTGATCAGGTCACCTTTTTGTGGCTTCTTCAGAGACTAAACCCAGGGTTGAAGCCTATGAGGTGGAGGATTCTGCAGAGTGCTGCGGGACCGGACACCTCTAGATGGATCTTTGAGGTGGAGAATGAAGACGTGGACGATATTGCGAGGGCCAGCTTTTGTGCACATACTGGTGTGAGTCGTGCTGTCTTTAACATTAAGAGAGAAGCTAAGGAGCTGAATCGTGGCAGTCCTAGTGAACGTCAAAAGGAGCTTTTAAAGCTTAATAGAAACAGTTTAAGGAAGATCATTGGTCTTCTTACTGGACACTGCATCCTTAGGAGACACCTATACCTAATGGGAATTGAATCCAATTTTCTTTGTCAAGGTTGTCATCTTGAAAAAGAAACATCACGACATATACTTTGTGATTGTGAGGTCCACTCTTCTCAAAGATTTGAGCATTTAGGGCAGGATTTGCGTCAAAACCTGGGAACTTCAAGATGTTCCTGTAAGGTGCTCGTTAAATTTTATTTCAGTTATAGGGCTTTCATGCTAATCATGATTTAGGGTTTGGGTACAATAGACCTCCAGTTGATGTGCCCTGCTCTTTGGAGCTACTCAACCTCTAATTCGAAGTCTATATATACACTCTATAACAAAAAATCGAAGCACCAAAAAGGAGTTGTCCAATTGAAAAGAAAATTGTTGGATAGAAAGACAATGTACAGAATAGTAAATGATTAAAATTTCAGAACAATTGAATAATTTATTGCAGAGTTACAGTGACAAGTTCAATAGGGCAGCGTTTCTCAACCTTTCAATATTCGCGGCCCAGTTTTCAATCATAATTTTCATCGCGCCCCCCCCCTTACAGTAAAATGTATACAACAATAATGTATATTGAGTATTTTGAATTCTGTCTTTAAATTATTTTTAACTAACTGCCAAAACAAAAGTAAAATAAAAGCCAGCAGCAATTGAGATTGTAGAAACTGTGTTTGGAGTTAATTTTTCAAAACAATTACAGTCCATACTTCTTTCAAATGATACTGCTGCTTGTCGAATTGGTGATACTGCTGAAAATGTAGTGACAGCTTTTCTCGATGGTGCGTGACAAAATGTTTTCAATACAGTTTGATGAAGCAACAGATATTAATAAAGATGCTCATTTAATTGCCTATGTTTGATTTTGTGATAATATGTCAGTAGCAGAACTACTTTTCTGAAAATCCATAGAACTCAAAACAACAGCGCTAGCATTATTTACTATTTTAAATGATGTTATGAATGAGGCAAACATAGAATGCAAAAATTGCATCGGAATATGCACCGATGGTGCTCGTTCAATAGCCAGAAGGTTCGAAAGTATACATGCACTTGTAAAACAAAAATCGCCTCAATGCGTCTGGGCACATTGCATGATCCACTTAGAAGCTTTGGCTTCGAAAGAAATGCCGGTTTAAATATTGTGTTAACTACGGTTGTAACCGTTGAAAATTATATAAAAATGAGAGCAATTAGATCGAAAATCTTTTCCGCTCTTTGTAACGACATGGGTTCAGTACATTCAGAGTTACTATTTAAATGCGGGGCAAAATGTTTATCACGTGAAAAATTTTTGCAACGTGTTTATGAATTAAGAGAAGAAATCGCCATTTTCCTAGGAGAAGATGACAGAACGGAAACCGGGAATTTACACTATTGTTTATTTGTGATGAAATTGAAATACTTGATCGTCACATTCGAGAAATTAAATAACTTGAATCTTCAACTCCAAGGAGCAAATACTCATATGTAGTCAATGCTTTTTGTAGAAAATTTTAATTGTGGGGCAGAAATTTAAAGCAAAAAATCTTAACAATGTTTACAAGTGTGGATAATTGTACTAAAACTTATAAGGCTGAAGAAGAACACGTAAAAGTTCTTTTTGTAACCATTGAAAATCATTTAGCCATGATGGCAAGGAATTTTAAAATATATTTTCCTTCTGACGACAAACTTATTGCAAGTTAAGAGTGGGTTAGTAATCTCTTTCATAAGACTCCCGAAGGACTCTCAATTCATGAGGAAGAAAAATTCATAGACTTCACGACAAGTGGCAAAACCAAAATACAATTTAGTAATAAATCACTATTTCAATTTTGGGCAGGGGGATGATTTTTCTGCTCTAAAGACAAGAGCAATTCGCGTTCTATTAACATTTTCAACACACTACCTTTATGAAACTGGATTTTCTATTGTGACTTCCTTGAAGACAAAATATAGATCACGGCTAAATATAGAAACAGAACTGAGAGTGTCTATTTCTAATATTATGCCTCACCTCAAAAAACTTTGCAAGACAGGCCCAAGGAAGTCATTAAAAATTACTAATTTTTTTAAAAAAAATTAGTATGTTTTGATTAAGTAAGGTGGGTAAGCCAAAGGTGGCCAGTGTTCCTAACGTAGCCCACCCCACAAAGTAAAATTAAATTTATTTTGAACCATAAGATGTCCCTGCTGCATTGTAAATCTTGTATCTGAGGTGCACGAGGCTGAAATGTAAGATATTTCATTGAATGGCCTCCATTGTATGAAGTGATCTAAGTTTTTGCAGCTGTCGTTCTGATTACCGGATGAGAAGATATTGTAATTTATATGTGTTTAAATTCTTAGAACTTTGAGTTAGGATATGTTTTCTGAAAGTTTATTTCGTTTTCTTTAGCCACATTACTTTAATTCAAATTAATCTATCAGATTAATAGTTTTAAATCGCCAAGGTGGCCCGACACCGGTGCCACCTTGGAGACACGTGGGCCACCTTCGGAAACAAAGGGAAATCTATAAAAGAGTTAATTAGAAATCATTACATAGCATATTATTTCTCAAAAAGGAATGATTAAATTGAATGCCGATTGATTTATTTCATTTTAAGTAAATGTGGAACTTTGGTATTTTTTGAATTTTTATAATATTTTGATGTTCTCTGCACTTTAGTAGAGTTTGCGATATTTTGTTTCAAATTTTTTGTATTGTTTGCATTTTAAAGTAATTTTTCAGGTATTTTTTTATTTTTGTGGTGATTATGAGTGTTTTTGTGGTCGATTCTGGTATTTTCTTGTAAATTTGAGTATTTTTATACTAGTTATGGGTTAGGTTAGTTAACTCTAGTATGGTTATTTAACTCGTGTTAGTTAATCCTTTGAAAAAATTAACTCAGAAGTTCTTGATTAATTCCAATGAGTTAACTGAAAAGAAACGCTAGTGACTTCACACAAGAACTATCAATGTAAAATCAATAAACAAATTATACACTCTAAAAGCAAATATCTTTTTTACAGTCGGGAAACTTGTTCCAACCAGCAGGCCTTTTTAAAAAACGTTTGATAGTCCAAATGCTTTTTCTGAAGATAATTTGAGTAAGTGAAAAAGTGATTTCTATATATGGCTCACCTTTCGAACCTGAGGGAAACCTTAGGCGCAGAAGCTACAATTTTGAAATTGTACTATAAAATAAATGAAATTTTATTTTACAATTAAAAGTATACATGGTATATATTAGAGATAGGTGCAAGATGTTACAGAAAAAAATTCAGTCGCACAGACTTAATCAGAAAATTAGGAAAAATTCTCAAAGCAAAGCCACCCTTGGCTCCCACCTTAAGTTTTGATTTAATAAGTTGTTTCACTTTAGTAAGTTATTAAATATGTCGAAATGTATTTTGTTTTCTATGTGTATGTGCGATTTCCCTTCATCCAGTTAATCAGTTTTTTCAAATAATATTTTCTCTTGAATATTCTCGCGCCACCCCTCTAGTATGCTCGCGCCCCCCTAGGGGGGCGCGCCCAACAGGTTGAGAATCGCTGCAATAAGGTATTGATTCGCCTCTAGCCTGGATACAAGCTGCCACACGGCGTGGCATAGAGCGATAAAGCTCCCGTATGGTCTCTTGCTGTATTTCCTGCCAAATTCGATCCAATTGTCGAACGAAGTCATCAACTTTCCGTGCCAGATGCAATCGCCTTCCCATCATATCCCAGACATGCTCGATGGGAGAGAGATCTGGTGATCTGGTAAGCCAAGGAAGAGTTTTACAAGCTTGCAGACAGTACACAGCAACACGGGCCGTATGTGGTCTGGCATTATCCTGCTGAAAAACCAGCACAGGGCTCTGCAAAAGGAACGGTAGCAAAACAGGTCTTAAGATGTCGTCGACGTACCGCTGTGCAGTAAGTGTACCTCTAATGACGGCCAAAGGGGTCCGGCTGTCAAAGGAAATGCCACCCAGACCATAATGCCTTCTTGAGGGCAGGTGTGGCGTGCAATAGTGAAGGCAGGATCCCCCCTCTGCCCTGTGCGTCTCCAAACACGTCTTCGATGATCGTCTGGACACAGCTGGAAGCGGGATTCGTCGCTAAAGACTATACGTCCCAGTCGGCATCATTCCAGCCTGATCGAGCCATGCACCACTGTAATCTGGCACCAAAAAGCAATCGGATGATTGCTTCTTGGTGCGTCGATTTTTTTGTTTTAGAGTNATATATATATATATACAGGGTGATTCAAAAAGGATGGGCAAAATTTCACGAAGTGATAGTATACACCCAAGCAAACAATTTTTATCAAAGAACACATGGTCGAAAGCAAAATGCAAAACCGCTAGAGGGCGTCAAAGCTCATGTTCTTATATGAGGCAAAAACACGCAAAGGACGATGAAGTTAAGTCATAAAAGCTATTAAGTTAATGGCATGTGATTACAATAAGTGTTCAAAACAGTGTCGGCAGCGGCTATGCACGCAGTACAACGGCGAAGAAAAGATAAGTGAACATTCTGAACACCACCAGGCTTATCACGAACTTTCCCTGCAGCGGCCAAAAGCTCGGCGACAAGTAACGCAGCGCAGTAACTCGCAACAGGAATGGAGCTTTCACGTTTGCATCAAAGAACTTTCCAATGTGCCATCACCTTAGCGTTTTGTTTTCGAACATGCATTCTTTGATAAAAATTGTTTGCTTGGGTGTGTACTATCACTTTCTAAAATTTTTGCCATCTTTTTAGAATCACCCTGTGTATATATATATATATATATAATCGCAATGAAAAATGATAGAAAAGTGTAATGGTTTTCATCAGGGCAAATTCCTTTACGACACCGAGGGAGAAATTTCAAATAATTATCCTAAGAAGAAAAATTACTCTTTATAATGCAACTCCTCTACCTCTAAGAAATTCAAAAAAATATTTCAATGGTTTGTAATATAAAAAAAGACACGCAGAAAACAAACTTACCGATATAAAGTAAAATAAGATAAGCATGTGTTAAAATTATGTCTAGTAATTTAACAGTTAACGATAATAATTTAGAAGAAAAAAATTAATGTGTTTTTCGCTTTATCGTAAGAAATAATTGTAAAAAAAATTTTAATCATGTACTATGAATGCTATAAAAAATATTTAATCTATAATAATATTTGGAAAATTTAGAGAATAAAAACCCATAATAAGAAAATAAGTTCGTAAAAATTATAAACTGTAAAATCATTAAAAAAAACATTTAAATAGGTAATATTTGTAGAGCTTAAGTTACAAACAAACATAAACTATTAACATACATAATTGGTTTTATTACTTTCATAGTTTGTTTATAAGTTGGAGCCTACATACATGGACTGTTTGTGCGCATGCGCGTCAGCACCCCTACTGGCAGAATATATTGAAATTTCAATTATGATAGGCGGCTGTTCCGACAGGTCCGTCTAATGAAAAACAAAACAACTGAAATCGCCCCTTTTAGCGATAGTTAAAATGAAAATAAATAAACAATAAATCAGCTCTTTTTTAAGAGAGGTCCGTCTATTTAATTTCCGAACATGGAGAGAAAGCCGTTTATAGACTTTGTAATTTATTCATATATATTCTTTCATAACACTACAGTCTACGTACGCGTATTACCAGCTTTCATCGGTTGTGTCCTTTTATAGGTCAGAGACCCATTCGTACTTATTTAAAAACTACTCGTTATAGAGGACAATTAATATTTAAAATTATTATATAAATGCTTCATTTTAGAAGTTTTCTTGATAAATTAATTCATCGTGTATAAAAAATCCTGCATCCAAACTATTCCGTCCAGTGACTTTAGGAATAGCTTATTAAAATTAGTTCCTACCTTAAAATACAATCAGAGCTAATCTCATAATCAGAAAAAAATAAATTAGCATTCAGAGTAGTTTAAAAATATTTGGTAAGAAATTGAAGTAATGAGTAGTTATTAATTAAATCGGTTTTAAATGTATCAGTCTCTTTTAAAAACTCTTTATAATTAAAATAATTCTTCTATCTGGTGAATCTAATTGGAAATCAGACTTAAGAATCTGATTGGTATTAATATTGGAAAAAACCTTATTGGCTAAGTTGGAACTAAAATTGATACTCTTTTAATTTGAAGAATTAAAATCATTTGTTTTGTCAAAAAAGAATAAAATGTAATTTTTCTACCTTCATTAATTTTTAGAGATAAATCTAGAAATTTTCTGAGAGAAATCAAATTCCAGTTTCATTAAGAATAAATTCACTTGGATTAATTTGCTTATCTAAAATTCCAACATCATCAAAAAATCTGAGAAAGAAGGAAATTGTAGGAAGATTATCAGTTGATTTAACAAATCTATTTTCTAGAAAAAAAGGGAAAAATTGCAAGCATTAGAACTAAAATTATTATTCATGGGTATATATATATATATATATAAANTAGTATATATAATGCCATAAACTCGGACATAAATTAGCAAATAAATTAGTAAAAATAAATTACTCGAACTAAATTAGTAAAAAGATCAATTGAACGTTAAAGCTTTTAAATTTTTTTTCTTCTGTTTCTTACCACGTCTCAGTAACTTTAAAACAAATTGCAAACTTTTGTCACCTTTACTAAGCTTATCCAATAATAATCACATGTTCTAGAAAAAATATTAACTCTTATATATATTATTTTTTTTATATTTTAATTAATGATGACCGAAGAAGTTTTAAAATGTAAGGCATATAAATATTTACACAATTTTGAGTTGTTTGCTTTGAACGAAATCAATGAATTAATAATCAATGAACTTAGCTATAAGAATAAAAAAATGATATTTTAACTTAGCAAAATAATCGCAAAGAATGATCATATAAGAAATTTGTTTTTATTTTATTACTATATATTAAAAAATAAATAATAAAACTTATATTAAAATATTAAAATTAAATTTGAAAAAATATTAAAAATAGAATTAATAAGATATACCAGACGTGATTTTATTTTTTTACATTGAATACAAATTAATAAACATTTGGAAGGATTACTTTATTAAATATTAAACTGAGATTTCAAGCATATAAAAAATTACTTTTAAGCAAAAAAATTTTTTTTCAAAATATTTATTTCCCTTTCTAAGAAATTTAAATTTTATCTATATTTTAATTAAACTATCAAATTAAAAATACATATGCACTCTTTTCCCAAAATATAATGAAAAATTTGAAGAACTGATTAAACATTCAGACAAGTTTATGTTTTCCTTCCCCTTTGATTGCTATCAAATGTTTGATACATTTCCGGATATTGTTTTCTTTTAGGGGACAACGTACTTTTACGACAGTTTAATGATGTTTTATATACATTAAAAATATGACCAAAGAATGATTTTTCCAAATATTCTTTTTTCTTATCCCAGGAACTCACATTTTTATATACATATTTTTATTGAAACTATGAAATAAAAAATAACATACACACTCTTTTCTTAAAGTATAATAAAAATTTTAAAGAATTGATAAAACATTCTGGTAAGTTTATGTTTTCTTTCCCCTTCGATTTCCGTCAAATGTTTAATACATTTCCAGATGTTGTTTTGTTTTAGGAAATATTATTATTTTACTGTTTAATAATATTTTAAGTTCAATAAAAAATAGTAACTAAGCAAAGATAAATATAAAATTTCAGATAAAGACAAAGATAAATATTTGTTTAATTTCTTAAGAAACAAAAAATTTATATATCTTTTGCTTAAATATTTTAAAAACGCGTTAAATAAAACGCTAAATACACGCTCTTTTCTGAAAATGAAATAAAAAAATTATGAATCTATTGAACATTCAGGAAAGTTTATGTTATCTTTCCCCATTGATTGCTTCAAATTGTTTGATACTTTCCGAGATATAGTTTTCTTTCAGGGGATAATATTGTTTTACGGATTAATAATATTTTAAAGTTTTTTAAACAATGATTTTTTTAAATATTTTTTCAGTTTTTATGAGCCCAAAGTTTTATGCATTTTCTATTTAAATATTTTTAAAACAAGTTAAATAAAACATTTCTTACACATTCTTTTCTGAAAATACAATAAAAAAATTTAAGGAATTGATTAAACATTTAGGAAAGTTTATGTTTTCTTTCTCCTTTGATTGCTATCAAATGTTTGATACATTTCTAGCTATTGTTTTCTTTTAGAGGATTTTATTCAGCGTTGAGGCTTCCACCAATATTAAAATTTCTTCAGATGCATTTTATGCTTTATTTATTGTTCTAAAGTTGGAGTTTATGGCGGATGAGCCGAAACAATTTCTTTCTTATTGTTTCTTCAGACAAATAAAAGAGAGAAATATCTAACATTGTTTCTTTTATTTGTGATCTTAAATTATATCTTGATTTTTTTTATATATTGTATTTTACTTCCACAGTCAAATAGTTAAAAATATTATTTTGTTTTTAACTTAAAAACATCATACAAGATACTGCCAATAACGATAGTATAACTAAAAATCGAACGAATCTTAATTCCCTTCTTGTTTTGGTAAACAAATAAAAAAAGAAAAATCTAATATTGTTACTTTATTTTGTTTTGGATTTTAAATTATTTATTGTCTTTTTCTTAATTTTATGTTTTCTTTGCACAGTAAAGTTGTTAAAGAAAATATAATTTATTTTTTGACTGAAGGCGAAATGCAAGTTTATGCCTAACATAAGATAACCAAAATTATGACTAATCTTGTGAAGAACATTGTAGGAACTGGCATTATTTTAACTTTACTATTTTTTTTTGTGTTTGATTTTAATATTCTAGTTATTTTTTTGTATATTAAATTGTATTTTCTTTTGGAGTTGGTTGGCACTAAAGATCTGTAATTTTTTTAAAAAAAGTCTTGTCTTTAATGTCTGATTTTTTTTCTTTTTAACAAATCGGATAAACCAACATAATACTAATTTTTGTAGATTATTTCCCGTAACAATAAACAATAAAGGAAACCACTCTTTTTGATTAAAATTTTTGTACTCCCTTTGTCAGGAGTTGCACTCTAATGCATAGATATGTAATTAGATTACAAAAATGAGGCGCTATATTACAAATTATCCTTAAAATTCTAATATGTAATATTTATAGTTACAAAACAGACTAGCGTTGTGAACATAACAATTAGAAAAATTACGTATGTGATTATTTTGAATAAAATAAGGTTAATATCTGCAACAAAAACATCAATAATATACAGTAGTAATTAAGTATTTTGAAAGATGTCTGTTAGGTTTGAAGTGCAACTGAATACAAAATAAATAACCCTTGTTTAGGCTCATTCAAATTTGGGAAATCGGCCTTTATTTTTCTTTCTTAATAGTATCACTGCATGAGAATTACATGAGTATCACTGCATGTTAAATTTAAACCTTATTCGATGCTATTGTATTTCGATACCAAATAAAACCAGTGAGAATTAAAAGCATGAAAATGAAATTACAATTTAATAATTTTTTTTATATTTAAAATAAACGAGAAACAAATCGAGATAAGAAATTTTCTTCCAGTGCATTTAAATGTTAATTTTTTAATTTTGCAATGTAATTTGCAATTACAATGTAATTTCTTTTAAATATTTCCTTTTGCCTAAAATATAATTTAAATCTTAATCATTATTGTTTTTTCTTGCAAAAAAAAATTGTAATAAAAATACAGAAGAAAAAAAAGCATTAATTTATTTTTCTTTTAAATAAAATGCAAGATGAAAAACATCAAACTAAGTAAGATGCAAATACTTCTAAGGTTTTTGAATGTTATGATTTTGATCAAAAATCTTAATATGTGTATTGTTTCTTGCTTCGTTCTCCATTGTAACAGTTTCAACAGTCTCTATTGTATCAGTTCTCTTAAGTCGTTTCATATTAAACATTGTAAAAACATCAAATTTTAACCCAAACCCCATTTTAACCCAAATTCTAACCCCTTTTATCGAGCTTTTAGTTTTTCTAAGTATTAAAAAATGTCCCCCTTTAGTTGTTTCATATTTAAAAGTTTATTAAGAATAAACATACATTTCTCCTTATATATATTCATAGTGTGCTGTCAGGTTTCTGATTTTTCTAATTATAAATAACATTAAATTTTTAAATTTTAATTTTACAGTTTCATAAAGACAATGTTTTAATTATTTATTCGAAAAATTTTTTTTTCTTCTATATTAATTTGAAATGGTTTAAAAATTATGAAAGTTTTCAGTTTTTATCACTAAATAACGTTTAATCGTAATTAATATTAAATATTATGTATAAACATTTTTAACAACTGTTATTTTTATAATATACATTGATATTTACTTTATAGTAATCCTTTTGATATAATCTATTTATGATTATGTAAAAAATCAAGCCCAAAATATTAGAATTTACTATATGTAAAAAATTGCTGAAATACTTCATAAAAAATGAATCCAAATATTTACACTTGAGGAATTCCGTTTACAATTTAAATATTTTTTATATATTTTATATTTGTGTCAAAAACACTTAATATCTATCCGCTTTGGAAAAATATCTATTTTATATACCCTTCTTGTTCACTGAACTATCGCCAAAAGCGCCAGATGGTGCTGATATTTCAATCTCATAAGTGAAAGTGATTTATAATGTACTCAAAAGCCGTAGAATTCTTGGAAATTGAGTCTAAACTTCACGATTTTTTTCTTTTTTCTTAAAAAGAACTGAAATAAAAATGATATTTTATGTGAATGTTACATTCGATTCAACCCGTATTTTACCATCATCCTATATAGAGGACAGCTACAATTTGTTGAATTTTTACAGTGGATATTCTTATACTTAATTATTTATCACTTCTAAAATGAAATTTTAGATGGATTAACATTAATTAAACTCATTTTATGATTAATTTTAAGTTTTTCGTATTTTTTTTCTTAAATTTTTGAAAATAGCTATTTTTTACTATTTTATTTGAAGCGAATTGAAGTTTCATTATTAGTAATTGCAAGAAGAAAACAATAAATTTGTTTTAAAATGTATTAACCCTAGGCTTTTAATAATACATTTGAGTAAAAATTGAATCGGAAAATATAAATTTAAACTGGTTTTACAAGTGAATTAGATGCTGTCCTATATAGAGGACAATAGTAAAACCTCCTAATCCCTAATGAATCCATAAAATCACTAACAGGTCCAAAGTTTGCCTTTGGAATTACTCCTCATTGGACATAAGGTTTAGTCACTTGGTTGTGCGATACTTTGGAGGGAAAAGAATGGCTTTCTATACAATGGTATTCTATATAATGCCGGATTTCATACTTTGCCCGTAACATAAATATTGACGAAAAAACTGTTTGTTATTTCGGAAAATATAGTTGCAAAATGTATATGAAAGAGAAATCAGTGAAATTTGGATACAAGCTCTGGATGCTTTCGATGCTTTTTACATAATAGCATGTCAAGCAGCAAAGAAAGACATTGAGTCTGACATAAATAAAGAAAAAAAAGTCATTATCTCAAGTGGTTGCTGCAAATTTGCTTTCAAACTCCAGCAAAATACAAAATTTATTTGGATAACTTTCTCCCCTCTTATGATCTTTAAGCCTCAAACTTAAAATTTTCTTCGTTACAGGAACTCTTAGAGAAAATAGAATGGGAAAAAATTCCCTTCAAAATTAAGTAAAATGTTGGTGGAAGATAGATTGTGGAACATCCGATCGAAAGTTTGACTCAGGAAATGAAATTGAAGCTGTTCAATGGAATGATAATAGAGTAGTATTTCATTAGTACCAATTTTGAAGACATGAGCAGAAGGTAGACATACCATGATGCGTTGTTTCTTATAAGAAGTATAAGAATGGAGTAGACTTGTTTGACAATCTCATGTAAATATATTGTTCTTCTCTACAAGGTAAAAAATGGTATTGGCTATTATGCATAAAGGCATTTGAGACATCATTGGTTTCAGCATGAAAACTTTCCAACCTTTTTGCGCCTGAACAAACTGTAGAACTCCTCGAATTTCGTCGTCACATTACAGTAGGATTGAACCTAGGATTGAACGTGCCTCGAAATATTGCTGGAAGAGGCTTAGACATTCGACAAGGAAACCCAGACTACATGAAATTGCAAATTGATCATAAATTAATAAGAAATCCCTATGGAAAACACCGTTGTAAGCTTAAAAACTGTACAAAAAAACCTGAAACTGAGTTTGAAAAATTTAATTTTTGACTTTGGGTCGAATATTTTCTGCTATTTCATGTAAACTAAGAGGCATGATCGCAAAAAATTTAGTAGTGGATTGGACTAAAAAATATCGGTAGTTTTTGCCGAATAGCTTTAATATATTACGGTTGAAATAAAAATAACATATTGTTTTGTAATATGTGATAAAATGTGGTTATTGTGGTAAAATTTGGTAATTTTATAATGATATCCTAGACTTGGCATAAAAACTATATATCCGGATGAATTTGCTTCTTTACTAAATTCGTGGCAATAATGGCTATAGTTTTGAGAACCAGAATTTTAGTTAAACCGTTACTATATAAACAAAAAAAAACTACTGTATAATTTGCTTTTATTAGCAGGAATGATGTTTTTTTTTACTATAAATGTCCTTACCATACAGAATGGTAATATTATCAGATTTTGTTTCTGTGTAATAGAGCCTGTTTTCCGAAGTTAAGTAAGTTAGGTTAGATTTAAGCTAGTAAAACTTAAATTTGAAAATTTAAATTATATTGACTATGGCTTTTCCCTACAACTATCAATAATCATAGCAGAAAGAAATCAGTACAATTTCATTCTTTTCATCTATACAATGGTGGCCAAAAGTGTGGACACTTTTTTAAAGTTTCATGTTTTTCAAATTTGTGTGCTTGTAGAACATATTAATTTTCACTTAAATACAAACGGTTACATATCAAATTGAAGGTAATTTAATGTAGAATTTAATAATAAATCCAGTATTACAATATCTGTATTACAAAAAAGGTTATGCAACAAGTAGTCAGATCTATCTTAGATTTGCATTTTTTACAGTGATACTTACACAATCAATACTTAGTAGGATAACCCTTATTTTTTAAGACAGCTTCACAGCGTTTTTTCATCGAGTGAACGAGTGTTTGGAGTTCATCTTTCGTAATCACATGGTGCCAAGAATCAATTATAGCTTCAATAAGTTGTCTTTTATTGGATGGTTTTTTTTTCGTACAAGAATTTTCAAACGTCGCCACAAATTTTCAATTGGATTGAGATCAGAGCTGTTTCCTGGCCATGGTGATATATCTATGCCTTTATTTTGAAACCATGCATTTGCATACTTTTGCTGTGTGGCATGGAGCTGAATCCTGCTGAAAAATAAATGGTGCGTTGTTGGAGAAGAGATCCCTGATTGAAGGTATCAGTAAAAGCTGGTTACTTGATCAAGGCGCATCGGAGTATAGTATAAAAACCGAGTTGAGTTTTCAATTTTTATTCACTATGTAGTAATAAGAACTCTAATTCAGAAAACCTGAATTTTCTGTACAACTGTACCATATGAATGTAAGTACTGTGTAGTTTGGTTTTATTACCAGAATTAGTCACTTTTTGCCAGCAATGTCTTTACTATTCAGTTCTGTAATTTAATCACAATTTTTAACAAAAAAAAATTATTAAACTTGGTGTAAAAATTATTGTAGATATTCACAAGAGTGACTATTTGAATGTCAAAAGATGTCAGTAATTAAACAGTTTTATATCCAGTATGAAAAAAAGCATTTTGAAAGTTAGGTTGCATCTAATGTAAAATCTTAAGTTAAATTAATGAATGCTTTGTTATAAATTACTTAAATTGATGATGCATTCAAAAAACAGATCATCTCAATGTTTAATTCTAATCTTGCATCACAAATTCATATAGGAATATGTTAAATAAAATATGTTAAGTTAAATCTGTCTTCAACGACTCATATCGGAATATTTATATTTATGCTATTCAGCAGGTAGCTACTGAAGTGAATGAAAGGAGTTTCATAAAAATAATCTATTTTTACCATTTTATTCATGATACCAAGTTTCGAATGCATAGTTCTATTTCATTTTTAATACAAAGAAACCCGGTAAAAAATACGTGACTAGATGCATCTCTGCAAGAAAATATTTATTTTTTTGGAATGTATTTTAGGGGGTTTTGTGCTACAGTATGTTTTTTTTGTTTCTTCATAAGATCAAATTTGAAATGCTCTCTTTTATGTGAAAACTTCTAAGTTTTTTACATTTTAAAACTTAAATCAGATTTTTGAGTCGATACCTGGAACTATATTCCTTGATGCAATCTTAATTTATTACTTCAACAAAAGAAAAGGCATACATGCATTCATATAATCAAATAATTCGTGGATCCTGAAAAAGGATTTAAAATACTTTGCGTAAAGTATCATAGCCCCCCCCCCCCCCCNCCCCCCGAGCTGGCGCAGGAATCGAAGAGAACGCAATGAATAATTCGTACCTAGGTAAAAGAAAATAATATCTTTAAAGAATTATCTTGCGTTTCATAGAACTGAAACCCAAGAAAACGATTAAAAGAATTAAACAAGTATTTCATAAATCCAAAGGTGCCATTTTTATTTTTATGTACACTCAGAAAAAATGCATGGTTAAAACTACCAGATTATAGCGAAATTTATTATGTTTTAACCACTATTAGAATACCAAAAAGCTCAGAAATTTTTACCGAAGCACTTTGGTGCTGATTTTTGGTAAATTAAAAATAAAGTGTCGTTTCATAATATGTGATACAATTTTATAAAAAGTGATAAAATTTTGTAATTTTATCATGATATCTCAGAGCATGGCATTAAAGAAATTTAATCTGTTAAATTTACCTTTCAGTTAAGCATTTTTTAATTTGTCTGATAATAAGAACTATAGCTTTGGAAGGCAAAAATTTCCGGTAAACCTTTACCATTTGAGCGGAAAAATCACCAAATAAAATATTTAAATACCACTAATTATAGTTTCACCGATGGTTAAAATGATTTCATTGACCAGAATTATGATTCCTTTAACCAGTAATTTCATTTTCATACAATACGATTCATTTACCAAAATTTTTCTTCATAAAAACAAAATTTTTTTAAAAAACTTTTACTTAGTTTTATGAATAAATCTAAATTTTCAATAATACCAAAATGGAATTTATAAACAAAGATTTATGATCATTGTTAAAAGCTAATTGATTTAAAGACTTTTAAAAATACACTACTTACGAAAGCTAAAAATGCTCACACTTTTAGACAATAATAATTTATTTACTAAAAATTATGATTAAGAACAAACATTAAGATTTATTAAAAAAGTTCGTAACATGTTCTAATTTAAGCAAAACAAGAAGTTAATAAATTTAAAAGAAATTAAATTTCATTAACTTTATAAAATTGTGACGCTTTACAACCAAAATTATAAAATTGCAATACTTTACAAAAGCTTTTCAACCAATTTTACAAAATTGTGATGCGTCGTAAATGTATTTACAACCTGTATAATTTATTTCGAAGCACGTATTAATTACCTTATATATTACGAAGACTACCAAAAATACTCAAATCTTTCTTTTTGAGATTACGTCAACAGAGACAGCAGTTAACCCACAAACTTGATAAGAGAATTTAAAACACAGTGAATCTGTCATTCAGAATCGATCAGTCGGAAAAAAAGAAGAAAAAAAATCTTCTTCCAATATCTTAATGATTTTTAAATTATCCCTTAAGCATATTTATTTCATGAAAATTATACTAGTAATGAAACAGGCAAATCGAGAATTGGCGTACTTATGTGACTTATGAAAAAAGTATAAGTTCTTTAAGTCAGTCTATAAATAGTGTAATTGTATTAAAAGGAAATAAATTATACTTTCGATATTTTTAAGAAAAATATTACTCGTTCATTTTAAACATTAAAAAAATTGAATGAATTTAAATAGTATGTCATTTGGAAATATTTGTAACTGCATTTATTGAACACGAAAATTTAAAGATAACATAGTTCTTGAAAATAGTTTTTAAAAAGATCTTAAGTGAAAAAAATGGGTAATTAGAATATATATTCTTATGCAAAATTCTATGCATAGGTTCTTATGCAAGGCATATTGATTTAAGATCCCGTTTTATATTAAAGCAAGGATGTCATATTTTCCGAAATCACTCATATGTAAGAATGAATATTATAATAGAATTTAATATTAGTTTTCCCACATCCGTTAAATTTAGAGCACTATCATAATGGTGTGCATTTTGCAATTTTTTTGAAAATTTTTGCATTGTGTTATACCTTTAAACTGGTATTATGTGTCATAATATTGGTATTTGAGCGTTTTATGTCAACATGATACTCGTCATGATTTTTTTTGTATATTTGGGCGTTATTTAAACTTAAAGCAAATACACTTTCAGTTTTTGAATTTTTTATTTAGTAACTTTAGTGGTGTTTAAGTCATATTTAGGTCAATTTTTCATACTTCACAACAAGGTACAAAGCTTTCAGAGGTTTGAGAGATTACTATTAAATTAAGAACGAAAACAATTATTTATGAACACCCCTTGTCAGTAAATATAGCAAAATAAGCTTGTAAATTGAATCGATTACTTAAGTTGTTATTTGTTATAAGTAAATAAAATTTTGTGAACCTAATTTAAATATTTATGGGATGCATATATTTCAACAAAAAAACTAATCCTTTTGTCTTATTTATTATCTTTTTAACAAAGATAACAATTTAACGGGTGACAATACTTTTACAAAAATGTATTCAACGTTGGACAATGATAAGTTGTGTGAATTACTTGCATCCTGAATATGTTTCCATTCACTTAGAGCAGTAGTTTCGGTAAATCCAGTTTATAAAGTACGATAATGTAGTACAGCGTAGGAAAGATTGCAGTAAATTATAACATTATCGTTTAATTTACTACGCAAACTTATAACCACTCAAAGTGCTTCGAAAATGTTCGTATTATTTGCAATGCCAGCTGCTCTATTTAGATCATACAATTCTGGTAAAATTACCGCACTGTACGGCAATGATGTTTCTGATAAAGAAAAACCATACTTCTAGTTAATAGAGCTAAAATAAACGATATTTACGCCATTCATTAAATAATTTTCCCGTTCATAAGGTAACGGTTCACCAGAGATTTTGGGTTTTGAAATTTCACAATTATAGCTCCTATAACCACACATTTAGTTGAAAACACAAAACTAAAAAATAAATTTAACTCAACATATGATTTTATGCATTGCTCTAATAATTTTATACTTCATAAAAATATAAAGTAATAAAAATGTAATGTTTATAGCGTAAAAAATATGTTTCAAGAACAAAAATAAAAAAAAGACGTAACAAATGCTCGAAGTGTTGAACCTATAAGCTTTTGGAAGCTGTCTGTTTTAGATGTATATTTTACGTTTCATCTGTTCAAATGTTACCATCTTTTTAAGGCTTGAGGTGTATACATTTATTCAGAAAGTAAACTCGAGAAAGAGTCTGATATTCCTAAAGTGGGGAAACTTCTTGCTTGTTAAAGTCTTTCGATATCGATTTTTGAGAGAAACAAAATCCCACAAACATCGACATTTCTAGTCAATTGTAATAGTTTGCTTAAATTTTTAAAATATATTATTTTATATCATTTAATAGTAGATTACAGGTAAATATCAAATGGTATTGATGAATGTTGGTTAACACTTAAATATTTTTTTCCCAAAAGAGAATAAAAAATTTCACTTCTTCGTTTTTTCACAGTTCTTATCATAAAATTATTTGATGCGTTCATCGACTGAATTAACTCAGTGTCCCTCTCATGATAGTCCTGTTTATTGAATTAAAAATCAACTCTTCTAACTGATTTGTGATATTTAAAAATTGACGTTAGAATTTATGCTTTGGGATTTGCTAGTTACCTAAAGCACGTTAATTTGTACTTGTAATAGTTAATATGTGCAGTTAAAGACGTATATATTTTTGATAATATTACAAACGTAATTTACATTCTTTGCATGCAATTTTCTTCATAATAAAAACTTTAAAAGTGCTTTAAAGAATAATTTGATTCCTTCGCATATCCGAAGTTCAAATGAAAAAAAATCTAAATGAGTGTACTTTATTTATACTTCATGCAAATATTATATTACATTTCGAAATATTCATTTTATAATACTTTAATATGATAATGTAAATCAAATAATGTAGCACCATAATAATATAATTTCAAAACCAGATTTCATAATCGGTTTTCTTAAAATGACTTTATTTGGCACAAGATTTTTCTTTTTTATTTGTTAATTACCTCGCTGCGCTTTCTGCATAAACATAACAGTTACTGTATTAATTATTTGAAATTAAAAATTGCATTGAACACAGCAATTGAAAAAATTCTTGTAAGATGACCCTACTGTATGATGATGACCTTTCTGGTTATAAAAACCCAAATATGGATAACCATATTTGGGTTTTTATAACCAGAACGTTATTTAAATAATTCGTTTGGTTAATTCGTAATAACGTTATTTAAATAATTCGTTTGGTTATTTTTCTTTTTATATGGTAGCGGTTGTTCATGGTTATGGCAATGGAATGTTCGTATGGTAACAGTTTACCGGAAACTCTAGTTCCAAAATTATTGTTCTTACTGCCAAATATTTAGCAAAAAATACATATACTTAAAAGTAAATTTAACCAAATCAGCGGTATTAATGCCATGCTATAATGTATCATAATAAAATTACCAAAGACAACCAGATTAACTAAATTTTAACACTCATTAGAAAACTACATTTTATTATTAATTTTGCCAAAATCATTACCAAAGTGTGTCGGGTAAAACATTACCAAGCTTTCGTTTTCATTTATTTATATTTTAAGTAATAAAGTCGTCTTTCTTTTTCGTTTCTGGTAGGATCCTGTTTTAGTCATTTACGTATTCTGTGTTCTTGGTGTAATTTAATTTAACGTTTTTATTGATCATTAAAGATGTATTTAATATCTTAAATTTAAATTTTGATTATAAACTATATGACGACATAAAACTTTTTTCTATATTTTACTTAATGTTTTATTATATATCCAGAAATTTGAGCTCTGGAATAGCCCTGAATATTTTATTTTAAATATTTTTGAGAAACACTTTCGATTCCCAACGTAATGCGTTTAATAATATGGAAAAAAATAATAAGGATACACATTATATTTAATTGATCTTGAGATTAGTAAAAAATTAGGCGTTAAAATAATACTATAAATTTAAACTGACTGTTCCATCGACTGTTATTCCACAGTTTTAAGATAAATCAATCTATTTAAAGTTAAAAAAAAGGACGAATAAAAAATAATAACGTTATCGTAATTTTCAATGGATAAAAGTCATCCCATCAAAATCTCACTGTACGATGGAGATCTGCATTTTCCAAGCATCGATTGTAAAAAACTGGTAAAAGATTTGAATTAAATATGTAAAGAACAACCTCCTCTCCAAAACATTCTATCAGCTCCAAAAAATACTCTCACCAGTGATAAACTAAGCAAAACCTTGAAAACTGGAAACTCAGAGGAAAGTTAAAGAGAATTTTGATCTTAATCTGTCTCAGAGAAGTCAAAAGACTTTGAACACTCTTGATCCTATGCTAAAATAGATACTTCATAAGTTCTGCATTCCATAATGATGACGTATTACGCGTCAGAGAAATTTTTAAGAATCTGGTCATGAACTTCAAGGTAGCTATTTATATACTAATCAGAATATTTTATTATCGATGAATCAGAATATTTTATTATTAGATATCGATGATGTTTTTAAACAAAGACTCTATATTTTTGATGTTAAAATAAATATATCGTTTTTTAGCGAGCTAAATATCACTCTTATTACAGTTAAAAAATATTTTGGTATCATTTAATTATAAAAAAAACAGTCTAGTTACTAAAAAATTCTGTTCTATTCTTGGAATTATATTTGTTCTAAAAAATAAAGTCCAAAACAAGTAGTTTGAATTTTCTATCTTTCATATTCTAAATGTTATCAATAATGTATTATCTATGCTAAAGAAATTTCTAAGACGAATTACCGTTTCTTTCCTTAGATCAAAATAAATGCAAACGAAAGCAAGTTTGAAAAATAATTACTGTTTGGAAGTGATCCATATTTAGAATATGTTACCTTTAACACAAAAAGGGGCATTGGTGCCCGATGCTATCCAAACTTATTAAAATGCTAAATATGATATTTTTTATTTATTTTGACCTATATTAATAGAAAATAATGAAAAAAGTATGAAAGATATGCCTAATGAAAATTCTGCATCAAAGAGATAGTTGGGTTAGGGTTTTCTTTCTGAAAACACTGCATCGTCATCAAAGTTACTGAAACATTTCACCGGTATTTAAACCTTACACTACATTTTCTGATTACTGTAGTTTTGTTTTAAAAATAGTACTACTTTAAGGTTTTGTTCAAAATCCTTAGAAAGTGAGAAAGGTTTTCAGAAACACATTTTTCCAGGGCAGCAGATGTTCAGGTATTAAGGCACTAAACTGATATTGAGAGCTGGGAATTATTCCACGGTGGGATATACTATCGTTAAAGGGATTAAAATATCGTTCAAAGGATTAAATTCTCTTTATTGACAATTTTAATAGAATTTTATAGGATCTATCATTTCCCACAATTCAAGAGTAAACTCACCAAATATCAATGCATAATCGACTTAATAATAATAAAAAAAAAAAGAATTCTAAAAACTGTTACACAGCAGCGGTCACCATAGCAACGTATGCAATGACGACGCATGAGCTCTGTTTGCTCTTGAACAAACTTCATGACCCTAATGACCCCCAATGGGCTGTTGCTAGAATGCTTTATGTAATGAGAGGAATTCTGTTTCGTAAATATGGCAATGTTTAAATTATTCTTCCAACCTATGAATACACATGTGAAAGGCTTTGAAAATATTGACCTATTCCTGTTTTGACTAAATAGGCAAATGAAGCTTATAAAAATGTCTCATTTTTTTCTCAAATTGCTACTGAGTCTATTCTAATCAAAAACATATTTATTTTATATTTCTGTAGTAATTAGTTTCATATAATTTTTTAAATATTTTAAAAACAAATAGTATAGAAATATTTGAAATTGTATTGTAAAAAATATCTGTCAATTCTACAAAAGACATATTTATTACAGAAAAAATCTGTTTAAAGATCAATATAGATTTTTTATGTTTTTAATCGTTTTTCGTTACTTGCTGGCTGCAAAAAATTCTTTTTTTTTTCTTAAATTATTATTATTATTATCAAAGTTTTTTTCTATACTTGCTCTTACTTTTCGAAAAGATCGCACAAATCAAATTGCGATTCAACTTTTTAGTCGAAATGATACTCTATCTGATTATTGCCTGCATTCAGACTGAATTTTTCGATAATTAAATTTGATAGACATTTTTAAGAGGGTGGTCTCATATAGTTTTAAATGTTTCTACATTTAATTATGATTTCAGTTAGTAAGACTTTTAACATTAAATCGAAGTTTAAAATTTTTCGTCTTAACCAAAAACCAGATCTCCCATGTCTCAGTGAAAGATTCGTATCTCGGGGTTGACTGGTAATGTGAATTCTGCTCTTGACTCGCACCGACCACAATGCTGATATAGTTATTTTACAGCATTTTTTTTTTGTTAAAATAACAGACGTTTTTCTTCTTTTTGATTTTCCTTCATTTTCCCTTTTTTCATTTCCTTTTTTCTCCTTTTAAAAAAAATAACAACACGTATCTGATAAGGAAGCAGGCTTCTGTTCTTAATTAGTATTATTCTGTGAAATAAACGGTTTTATTCTAGCACACTAGCTGATACTTTTTCCGATAATTTAGCTGAATTTTTTACACAGTAGTGTCTTTACATTTTTGTAATAAGTTTAAACAGCACGTAAAAGATATCCTCCCAGAAATGAAGAAAGACTTGTAAACCTTTTGCGGACTCTAGAGATGTGACTAAAGTTTTGGCTATTGTTCGTATCTTCGATACAATTAACAGAGCCATTAAACAAGCCACTGATTAAGTAATTAGTATGGCGCGCCTCATTATTTATGAATGCCCTTGTGAATTTCTGATGTGATCTTAATCATCCTGAAGCGTGAGTTATTTCAACAGTTGTTTATCTTCCTGCAAAAGTTTAAAGAATCAATTAAGTGAACGCAATTAAGTCATTGGGGCTGAAAGAAATTAAAATAATTTCTTTAAAAAAATTCTATTATTTTAAATGATTAAATAGTTTTGATCAATTTAATATGGTATGATAACACCGCTTTAAATTGTTTAAATTTATCTCATATGTTAAATTAATGAATGCATTTAAATTCCTTTACGATTTAAACCTGATTTTTTAAATTTCAAACCAATTCAATATTTTAAAAGAATTTCAAGTTTTTATAGTTTTTTAATTAATTTAATTTTTCTATAAATTTAATATATAATATAAATTTAATAAGCCAATTTTAAATTGATTAATATAATTTTTAAATTTTTGTTCATCAATTATGATGAAAATAACGTATTGCTTTTCGACATTCTTCAAGGAAAAAAATTGAAGAAATCCAAATTGTAGAAATCCAAATATTATGTTTCGATTAATTTGTTAATTTTTCCACTTATATGATTCCCGTTTACACAAAATTCTGGTTTTCAAAATTATAGCTCTTATTACCATATATTTGGTAAAAAATACGAACCTGAAAAGTGACTTTTATTGTGAACAAGTTTCAACATTTTTAAACTGATTACGTTGATAACAAGTGATAAGGATCTAAAACAATGTTTAAAAAAATTTGCAAGACGAAATTAACTGTGTAAATATTTAATTTTGAATGATATGGCATGTAGGTGAAAATATCGTTTTAAAGTTTTTATAGAGAATAGGGCCATCTAATGAGAAACTTTGTATCTAATTTTAAAAGTTTTTGAGAAAATATGTCTGGTTCGAAAAAGAAACATAGCAAGTATACTGTAAAGTTCTTGATCAAATTGTTGTAAAAAGTACCGTGAATCAGGGTACTGGTACGTTTTACCTAGAAATACATTTTTATCGAAACATATTACGGCACAAAAAGTCTGATATACCATAATTTTTACAATGATATTTACAGTAAAATCACTGAATCACTCTAATTAAATAAATATTACTGGATTTTACTGATGATGCACCCGAAGTGCCGGTTTTTCATATCGTAATTTGATTTGAAATATTTTATTGATTTGCACTTTTCGTTTTCTTCGATTGCTCCTCTTCGTTTTCTTCGATTGCTTTTTTAAACTAATTATTACCTGGTATAAATTAGGAGCTCATTGGTAAATATTTCTTTTACGAAACATACTCGTTAGGTAACAAATATATTTCAATTTATTTGCTTTAATCTAAAGAAGCACATATTACTTCGGCCAAAAATTCATTTTTGTGTTAATTTAAAAACTTTGGACCGCATTTTAAACAATAGTGAAAAGTGCTAAAAAATTAGTAAGTTCAAGGAAATTATTAAATCGAAGTAAAATTATTTCATAATTTTTAGTATTTAAATAAATGCAATATAAGGAGCAAAACAAAATTTAAGTTTGATCTTAAATTTTCATTTTCCTCCGGGGGTAAAAATCTAATATTATTCATCTTTTGCTTCTCGCTTTTGGATGCAAAAACAAGATAGTTTGTTGATGATTGATTTTCCTTCTATTTCACATGTTTTTTCCGATAAATTTTCCCAAGGGGTGAATATGTTTTTAGAAATCTAAATATATATGTAGGCATATTTCTTAGGCTCAGCATATTGATTTTCAAAGAGAAAAATCTTGCTTAATCATTTCCTATTGTCAAAATTCTCTAGATTTTTTAAATAGTAAATTTCAAAATCTATAAATGCTCAAATTTTCTGATTAAGACAATTAAAGGAAGTGAATTTAAATATTTGACAATTTCTTTTCATTAACTGTAGTTAAATAAATAAAGAAGATCAATGGTATAAAAGGATTTAAAAACTTATTTTAAATTATTAAATTGCTATTAAAATTTGCAATAACTACCAAAATTTTAAACAGGAGTCTGCTTTTAAAATATTTTCGTTTGTTTTAAAATCTAATTTTTTATATAATTTTCATTTAACGTAATAATATATAGTTATGAAAATAATATGGTAAATTTAGTTTCATTTTTCAATTGATTTAGTTTATGTTTACTTTAATATAATTTACAATAATGATTAATTTTAGTTAAGAAGAGTTATCATAATGAAAAAATTCAAATGGCTTTTCTATTTCTTGTGTGAGTACTTAATTAAAATTCATACAAAAACTAGAGGAATAGAAATAAAATTCTGGTTTAATATTTCATCTATCACAGGTTCATTGGGAACTCTGCCTCCTCGCCAACTTCTGACGTCACTTTGCAAAGATTCGGATTTACCAATTAGACACCAAGATATGCCATGCCACACTCATAAAATTTTCTTGACAGATAAATCATTGTGTCACTTACGAACGAAAAATTTTCAGCACATACGTGCAAAGCATACAGCAGTGACAACACCTATAACTCATATAACTGCAGAGGCTTAATAGCAATTTATTCGCATTTAAATAACATTAGAGCGTTAATTTCATTTTAAAAACGCGTTGTTTTACCTCGTGTACAAAGAAGATATTCTTGTTAACACGTATCTGACTCTGAATATTGAAAGAATATAGCATACAGTGGTTGTGGTTTTGCTTGCGTCAGTCGAGATTACTTTATCAACAAGATATGGAATCAATGGATTCAGGACGGTCAAACGAAACTTCTAATTAGATTTGAGCGCTCCCCACTATTAGCAACATAGGATCCGCTTGACAAAAGGTGTTTATACAACCACATTATGAACCCTACATAAAGAAATACAGTTATTTTGGCATAACGGCAATTTTAAACTCAAACAGTTCGACGAAGTTTGCAGCAGGGTGGACCGTCAACGTGGAGACTTTTGCTACCCTTCACGCTGTATTACAGATAGTCTCAACGCTCTTCAGTAAAGTGATGAATGACCAATCTGGACCAATAAGTGGCGGGTCGTTATCGTTACAGATGAGTGTCGGTTCGGAATACTGAATATCAAGGAGAGTGCTAACTTTTATTCGACACCGTCGTAATGGTTCATTGAATATTACGGGTGCTATTTATTATATCATTCTATTGCATTTCAAACTTGTTAAGACTCGTTCTTCAGTCCTATATTCGAAGGAAGCCTTTCTAACGCTAATTTTCGACAAGAAAACAATTGAAAACTCGTGGTTAATGGATGCCGAGTGATAAATTTGCCACCACCCACATTACAACTTTCAACGAACTATGGCATAGTCTTAAAGCTTGATTGAATGCCGAAAATGCTATACAGACTATTTTCGACTCTTTGTCCAGCTCATTTTCAAGCTTATAAATTTTGTTATTTTTGTTTAGATTAGCAGATTTCAGTATTGGTTTCTTAGAATCCATAGGCCCAAATTTTCTGTAACTTTCATTACTAGCTCTTTCTATCTTTATGTATTGGTCCACTTATTGCCATTTTGATACTTGCCTTCCTTCCTGGTCTCGCAATTTTAATGGCCAGCAGATTATATCAATAATGAGTAGTGGCGCAGTTTTTAATAAACTAATTTTGACAACGCAACATAAAAAAGATTAAAAGAAGGAATAACTAGCGGTCAGTTTAACAGACTAATCATGGCATGATCAGAATTAGCAACCAGACTATGGTCTGTGAATTCTAAATTTAAGGCATTTTAAAATGGCTAATTATTCCAATTTTAGAGAATTCTTCAAAGTTTCATAATTCATTGTCGGTAGTGTAAGCTGACCATAATTTCAATATAACTCAACTCAACTAACTCAACTTTCAATTCAACTTATAAAATAAAATAAATATTTTAATTTAATGTTTTATTCATAGCATCGACGTCTGCCCTGCAAACAAACGTAAGATTTGCTTTTGTCTGTAGTGTTAAAATTTTCAAGCATGTTTAACCACATTATTAGTAGAACCAATGTTACAATTATTTGTAAGATTAACCCATCTTAAATTACATTCATAAACAACTTGAATAAAAACGGTGCAATTTAAAATTTTACTAAGCTATTTCTAAAACAAAATTATTATTTTTGTCATGTTCCATCTGGAATCATTGGCATAGAAAAGAGTTTTGAAGTACGGATTATCCTTGCTCTTAGGATACTTTAATTTCATTATATCTATTCTACATCAAAATCTATCAATCTTCCGAAATTTTAGCGATGAAGTAATAAATCGATAGGTTCGATGAAGATTGAGGATTGGTAAGTTTCCAACTAGTGTCATCATGCGGGGAAAAAAAAGAGTATAAATTCCATCGAACATGTGAAGTGATTTCAAACATCACATACAACGTAATGAATACATAAAGTATTCCATATAGCACGCTTCGCTTAGAAGCATTCTGACACTATCGTGCCGAATAGAATAGTTTGTGTTAGCTATGATTATCCTAGAGAATTTATTGATTGAAGATAGAGGTCGAAAGAATTATTGAATATGTATAGTTTTAATACAAATGCCTGCATGCTGTAATTTTTCCTTAATCAAAGTCAGTTAGCGAGACTTTCTTTTTTTTACACGAGGTAAGACAGCAAGTTTTTTAGCAGCTGAAATTAACATTCAAACAAAATTTGAATATGAGAAAATTGCTGTTGAACCTGCTTTTATATGTGTTACAGGCCTAATTTATGGAATTCAGGACGCCTGTAAATTGTGTAATAAGTAAGCATGTCAAGTTTTTACAAACTGGAATTTGTAAATGCATTGTTTTTATATACAGGGTAAACACAAATAAATGTGTGGATTTAAAAAAAATAATTTCAAAGCTATTACGTATATAAAAAATTTATATCTTCCAATAAAATTAAGATTTTTCAAAAATTATCATTATTAATATCTATTAAAAATTTAAAATTATTAAAAATTATTATCTAATAATTTTAATAATTATTAATAATTTAAATTATTAATAATAAATTCTTAACAATGATTTTAAATATTATTATTAAGAATGTATTAAAAATAATACTTAAAATTATTATTTGAATATTATATTTATCATTATATAATTATTATATAATTGTTACTTGAATAATTAAAATAATTAATAATGTTAATAACTATTAATAATTTTAGCTACTATTAATAATTTAAAAAATTAGTAATAAATATTGAAAATTATTATTAATATTTTAAGAAAAAAATCAATATTTTCAAAGCTATTACTCATATATGATACATGTGATAAAGTAATAACGTTTTTTTAATTAAAATAATGCCAGACAGGTATAAATAAAATATAAAGTTTTCATTACGGGACTTAAATTTTTAACCGCTCTTCTGACTGAGCAATTGGGACTGCATTTTCAAGATAGCTTTTTTTCAAGATTGCTTTTACCCTCCATGTTTTGAGGATTAAAAATCCAAATCCGTCGAAAATGAGAGCTTTTATTCAGACAAGATATTATTTTGCGTCTTATTTCGTAATTAAATTTAACTTCTGCGCAAATTATTTATTACGTACAAAAATTACAAATTTAAAATTATTCTAACACTTATGACAAAAGAGGTATTTATAAGGTAACCATCTTTTCACTAAGGAGAGTAAGGTATTTATTGAGATGCTTGATGTTATTTCGTTTATATTTGAGCTAATTTTGAGGTTGTTATAAATCTATTTCAAATCATCCTGATTGATAAGCTAGATGACAGCTTTTCAAAATAAGTTTTTTCTTAAAATAGCGCTTACCCTCCATGTTTCGAGTATTAAAAATCCAAATCCGTCGAAAATGAGGCCTGTTTATTTAGATAAAATATATATTTTTGCTTTATTTCATAATTAAGTTTATCTTTTGTTAAATTAGTTATCGTACTTATAGTTATCCGGTAGAAGTATTTAGATTGCAGTTTTGTGCGTGATAATCCGATCATTAGACCAAAAGTAAATCAGGAGTAGCTTTCTTTATTTTACGCAATCTACACTAAAATCGAATTAAAACAAAGAAGTTCCAAATATGTATGTTTTTAAGTACGTCAAAAGACAAAATGTTCTTCGTTTAATAAAACTTAGCAGATTTCTTAATAACCTTAAAGATAACTTCTTTAGATTGCATTATATTATTTATAAATAAAAAAATTTTTATTAATTTGCTTCGCTTGAAATCCTATAAAGGAATCCTCTCTACATGATTTCCCATTATCAAGCCTGATAAATCTACATATATTAATTAGGAGATTGTAATTAAGACCGTTAAAAGGCCTTATAAATTTTCTCATCAACACTGAGCTCATATTAGTACATGGTTTTATGATATGCATTTGTAACTTTTTTCAGGAAATATGGAAGTAGGATATCTTATTTTCTCTCAATACATTGATTTAATTGAAGACTAAACGAAAATAAAATATTTTTTTCAATATTTCCCAGTTGATAAAAAATGGACAATTTAACAATTTACAGTCAATGCAGTTTTTTTAACCGTTGTCTATTACAAGTTCTTGAAAATAAAATGCTTTATCAAATTTTATCTATATATCTTATTTCAAAAATCTTCAAATAGTTGCTACATAAAAATGTCGAAAGATTATTCAAATACTTCTCAAATACTTCTCAAATATTTCTAAGAGAGTGCAAAAATCTTTAAAAATCATTTCTGGCCTAAAAAGAAATTTAAAAAAGAATTATAAGCTTACCAGCTAATAGTTTTGACAAGTAAAGAAAAACAGAAACTTCAATAATGTTTGCTGCTTAAATAATTACTTGGATAACCTGGTGACAGGCAATAGCTTTTGGATTTTTTTAGATCCTACGTAAAGGAAAAATTCTATTTTAATGGGTTTAAAGATAACACATTAAGGAAGGATTTGTAACTTGACTTTAAGAAGCGATATCTTTGCTTATCTTTAAAAAATTGAAAACGCCTTCAATCATTACTCTAACTTTACATAATTCCAGAAGTGCCTTTAATTCATTTATAAAAAACTAACAAAATAATAACAAAATGATGCAAAAATGGTAATAAAATTTAAAAATTTAAAAAAATCTAATTTGAATAGTGATCTAACTCCAATTTTATTCCTTTTGAGACCCAGAGTACAGATTTTAAAGTAAAACAAGAGCATTGTTCTCACTATCTAGGGCCTAGGGAAACTTATGATCCCTTCTGTTTAATAGTAAAAAATTAGGTGGTGGAGGAAGTATAATTGAAATAATATTCACGAAAGTGATAAAATTTCTTTGATTTATAAAGTACCACTAAGAATTTTCACAAGCACCAAAAACATGAAACTTCCAATTCAGGCCGTTTCTTTTCGAGAGTAATTAAAGTAATTAAAGTACATATACGCATAGTTATAGACACATAGTAATTAAAGTACAGATACACATAGTTATGCTTTCCATATTATTTTATATTAAGAAGAAATGGAGATGCAAATTATAATTTAAAAGAAGAAAAAAAAAAAGCTATCTAAATATGTTAAAAACAGTAAAAAATGATTTCCTTTCTTAGAAACACACCCTGCCAAACACAAAAAAATTTATAAAAATTGAAATAAGTTTTGAAATTTATAATTAGCATTTTTTTCCATATACTTGGCATTGAATATTGAGTACTCTACAATTAATATACTGTATGTATTCAAAATACAGAATGCTGTAAGAAATACTTCAATATTTCAATTTTAAATCCATATAAGAAATGAAAAGGTATAATAGAGTTTGAAAAGTAATATTTAAGCGATGACAAAAAAAAAATAATTATCTATTGAAAATTGAATAGCTCAATTGAGGAAGATAGTACTACTTCCGCATTTGTTTCAGTACGGGTTGAAACTTGGAGGTTGTGACAATTGTCGTTCAACTCCTAGTTTTTCCTCTCACATTCAAACAGGATTTAGTGTTCTGTACAAGTACCCTTTCCCATCTGTAAGTCCTTAGATATTGATACCTCTTTCTTAAGGCTTTTCTTCGTTTAAATATTAATTTACTAACCCCAATATGTACAATTTTTTTTCTTATTTTAGACAATGAATTTAAAAGTATATTTTAAAAGCAGCTTTTGCGGAGCACAATGTATAAACTATGCTAAGTTGAGAATAGTTAGGAATGTAACTTTAATGCAACTTTTCGGGATGTGAGGTAACAAATTAACGGAGGAATCTTTTATGCTAAACTCAAATATTTTAAGTAGAATAGCCTCAAAGTCTCTGGAACATAGTTTCTGTCATGAAGCCGCCTTATTCTCATCTATTTTTCTAGTCACGAAGCTCTAAAAGAGGAAGGTGTAAAAGAAAGGAACGAACGGGAAGATTGCGTCCTGAATTAATGCCAACGTAGCCATAGCTTTACTTTTAAAGTCAAACCATGTTTCTTAACAAAAATCTCGCGCGTTAACGAACTTTGAGATGTAAATTATCTGAATATCATCAACTGCAAGATTTTACACGTTTCTGATATAACTTAAGTGTTTATGAAAGTAAGACCTATAAGAAACTACTTTTATTTTACAACTTTCTACAAAACTTTTTCACACTAGACATATTAGAATCGAAAATTCAGAGTTTTTCTAAATATTTTTACCAAATAAAGCACTTTTTATGATTTTGCTTATAGGTTAGACAGGAAAATTAGGTTATACCTAGAAATCAAATATATTGTAAAAACTAGTTGCTAATTTAAATGTTCAAAAGGGAAATTTAATGGCTAAAAGGCAGTTATAATGCTTACATTTATAAATATCGAGAAAATTAATTTTAACTGATTGGTATTTTTTTAAACTTTTTTTCATATTGAGAAGTGGCATACAAATAGAAGGTATTTTGCAGTGGTTTCTGATGCTAGTTAAATGGATCATGTTCAAACAAGAACGCAGTTAATCAATTGAAATTTTTCAGCAGATTTCCAATTTTTTGTTACATTGTTCTTGATTAACATTAATTACTTCTCCTTTCTTCAATTCTTAGTCAATTTTTATTTCACAAATCAATAAAATATTTTAGAAAATTTGTTCTTTTTATTTTAACCCATACATATGTAGTCTAGATAAACACCTGTACTTGAATTGATTGTAAGTGTCATAACTCCTCAAAAAATTAGAGTCATGAACCAGAGATAGTTTCTGTTAAATACAGGGATTAACAATTATTTATATTAGGGACCGATTTTTTTTTCTTTCTCTATTTTACCGTGGGTTTTTATGCTACCAAAGCAAGGGTACCATCCCCTCTGCAGAAGATCAAAATTGTGACATTATATATTCGGGTCAGATCATCCTGGGGAATGCTTGCCAGACTGTTGCCAATGATCCGTAGTGCAACTTTAGTACGACATAAATAATGTGCTACTACTTAATTTTCAACTTCATTCTTATATGTTTGACAAGAGTTTCATTTGAATCAATATGTTTCTAAGTATTTATGTAAGAAATAGCAGGGATAAATGTACGAAATGTAATAATTAATGTAAGTAAATTCATCCTTCGTCTAGCATAAGAGCAAAGATAATAAGAAGCACCGTTAAATGGCGACATATGAATTGAATGTAATGTTTGTGGCATAACCCATGTATTGAGAAGTAATTTAATGTATTTATCTACAAGCAAAATTCACTTGGGTAAGTACCTTTAAAAAATTTTCTGCAGAAATTTAGGGCTTACTATCGAATAACAGGAAATAAACCAATTGAAGCAGGAAAGATTTACCGAATCCCGAGTTTATCTCCTGAAGATGTTGAGGACTTGGAAGAAATTCTTGAATTCAGGTTGGAATCAAACCCTCTGCATTCTTCTTAAAAAAACTATTGTAGAAAAGATGATGATTTAGGCCTCAATTTTGATCATTGAATTAAAGGACATATTCTGTTCACAACAATTCTGTTTAGTACACGTCATCCATAGTCGAAAAATTGCTCGGGTAACTGTAGCAGGCAAATGTATCTTAGTGAAGGTAACTTTATGTGGGCGTACAAGAATCAAACCACTACCACATGTTTACAGGGTAAAACACAATCCTTAAAATCCTCAATCCAACCAATGCTTAGATCTATATATCTATCTATTAACATTATATCAAGCAAACCTTATAGTTAGTATTTGTACACATGTATTGTTTTCCTATTGGTTAATAGTTTTTATTGAATGCAATCTCAATTGTTCGCCGGTACATCAGTATTGTGTACCCTTGAATTTAACAGCAAAGTAATTAATTTTAATCAAAGTTTTTTTTTAATTGCTCATACTTCAAATAAACGAATGAGTTTAAGTGACATTTTTGAAAGAATATGTTATTATTGTAAGAGTGCTATATGCAATAAAAAATCAAAGTCTTTGAAACATGATATATTTAATGGTCTACAAACATGACCTATATTAACCCCTTAACGATCGGTTAATTTTCAAGAAAACGGTAATGAAAGTGCCTATTTTTTATCCAGAAATTTATATAAAAATATGTGTAGAGAACAAAATATATATTCATTTTTAATTTTTGATTTGCTTCTAGCTTGAAATTTTAAAAATTTTAATTTTTAGGAAAAGTTAACATTCTATGACTTAATATTGGTTTTCCAGCAAGCAAGGAAAATTTAAAAAAATATGTGTTTTGAACATTAAGAAATAATTTTATTAAACTTACGTATAATATAAATAACGATTAGTAATTCTTTCTTGAGTGATAAATTTCAAAGCATGAGATACAGAGGCCAACGTCACTATCTGGACAGTAGTACCGAGTTTCCTTCCTGCATCTCCATTTAAATAAACTAACGATCTTCAATTACCTGGTACTGCCATCTGGTGTATAAAATGGAAATGAAATGTTTTTCGGGCAAAAGAAATGAATTAGTTTTATTCTTGTTGGCGCGTTACTACTGTACACTCCAGCCCGGAAATATCACAAGAGCGTTAAATAGAGGGCGAAATCTCACCCCTTCCTTTTCATAGGATCGGGAAGGAATTTTTGGGAATAATTCAATATTATAATCTTCAATTACCCTATTAAGAACCAAGACTATAACCGGTTTGGACTAAATATCAATTTCAATAGCAAAAGAGACGGAATCTGTAAAACTGAGCTAAATATCAATAAAATAGTGAATTGTTGTTCAGTTCTTAAGGTGGTTTTATAAATTCCATCTGGCGAAAAAAAAGGGGGTTAAAAACTTAAAAGTCACTGGCTATCTATTGATCTTTGGGCTCGGGTTTTCTTGGAGGGGCCAGTATAACATCAAAATATACACTGTAAGAAGTTTGTCGGAAAAAAATGATTAAATAACATCTTATTTATTCGTTATTTTACAATATATGAACAAAACAGTAAACTGATCCTTAATAAAATGGTAATCAAACTGTTAACCGTGAGAAAAGCTGTGTCTTAACTGCTTTCCCCTATTGCGGTTAAACAACCTGAATTTTATCGCACCAACTAAGCCGCTTAGTTCCCTGCAACTGCGAATGTATTACAGCAGAGAGGGCTAATCTGTCAGCCTGATGATAGATTGTACTAGGTTTTGAGTCCCATCGTTGACGTCACAATAATATTTACTTCATAATTTAAAAAATTTCCAGCGTCCTGCACACCCAACTCCTATGCCTATCACCTAAAGAAAACTTAGCTCCATTGTCCAGCTAAATTTTTTCAGCAGGTTTAAAAAGGTGCTAGCTCTAAATAACTAAAAAACCGTGTAGTTTTCTATTTATGGTTTTTTAAAAATACTAGTTGCAAATTTTAAAACCATAAAAGTAAAAAAAAATATATTGCTCTTTACCGTAAACTTTACTGTTTATTCGACGGGCTGGCTGCTGCCGGTCATTTAATCATAATTTTAGAATAAAAATTTTAACAGTGTATATCAATGAGAGTGAACTTAAAAACGAAACCATATTATAATTTGCACCATAACAAGAAATACAAAAAAAAAGTTTGAAAATTATTTCAATTAATTCGTAGAAAAGATACATCGAAGGACAAGAAAATAATTTAACAAGAACATGAATAAAATATCTGACTTCTTCTTTTCATTGACAAAAATAATGAAGTATAAAATATTGAATGTTTACAAGGGGTTAAAGAGACATGCTTAGCATCAGGTTGCCTTTCAATTTGCTTTTTAATATTTACAGAAAGTTAAGAATCTTATTAACTAATCGTTTTATGGGGTATCTTATGTCTCGAAGTTAATTACATCATATTACCGAAAATTCCGGATCAAATTATTGATAAATTTATCGGCATGTAAGATGTCGTTACTTTTTACCAAGCAACCCATTTTCACCGCTACATGTTACAGCAGGGGTCTTTGCTCTTAGGTATCTTTTTGTACCTAAGAACAAATACCAGAATATCGGTCAAATGGCGGGCACCATTTATTTTTTTAAGATAAATTTATAGTTGGTAGACATAGGTGATAATACACACTACATATGAACCTCTTACTATCTCAAAAATTGGAAAAATAACCATAGACTGAAGAGAAACAGTCCCTTCTCTTTGGCTGNTAAAAATTAATTTAACATATGAATATAATTAGTATTAATATTCTTGTGTAAAATTAATGATTACTAAATTGCTTGCAAAACATACGAAGTATAAAAATTATTTATAAAATATATAAATACAGTCAATGTGATCTTTTGCATTGCATTTCACTGGCCAGGGCTTCATAATTGAAAGAATATGATGGAATTCCTGCTCGCAAGCAATCGTCAAGGTGTTCATCTGTAAGTCATGATCTATATTTTGATTCTATGATATACATTGTCGAAAACAATGATTCATACTAGTATGAGGCACCAAAAAACGACTTTATTTTACATACTTTTTAGGAATGATAATTAATACCTTGAGTGATTTATCCTTTTAAGAATGATAATTTATTTCTGTCAACTGTATTCCAGAATTTCTCATCTGATATAATAGTTTTAAGGATAATGTCATTCTGAAGATCCAAAATTTCTATCTTTACTTCTTCTCGCCTTATTTGAAGAAATTCTGAAGTGTATGTTGCTATTTCGGTTGCTTTTATTTGGTTGGTAAAAGGATTTGCAAAAACGGTGACCAGAGGCTCGATGATAACAAATTGTTGAAAGCACTTTTCAAAGTAATCTTGAAGCAATTTGAGGTTTATTACAAATGTTAGTTAATTTTACTGTCTCCTATCAATTTTTTCATGTTTGGAAAATGCACAAGAAACTTCATTTTCAAATGTGATATATGTTTGCTATATGTTTGTCCTTTCCTTGCATCTCCAAGCTTAAATTATTTACTTTTTCCATTATGTCTGTTACGAAAGACAAATCTGCTAGCCAAAGAGGATCTCTTATTTTTGAAAATATGTGATTTTTGGCTGCAGGATAATTTTTTATTTCTACAATTAAATGTATAAATCTATCAAGTACTTTGCCTTTACTGAGCCAGCGTACTTTAGCACGTAAAATGCGGCCAGCATCATCAGGATTTTGCAAAAGGTCCTTGAAAAGTCCATGTTGCAAAGGAGCTGCTCGAATTAAGTTGACTATTTTGGTAATAATTTTCATTACGTGTCCAAATGGTAGCACTTTACCGTACAAAACTTCCTGGTGTATAATGCAGTGATACGACATAAAATCTGAAAATGACCCATCTTTTGTACAGAGAGCAATAAAACCATTCACGTTTCCCACCATTGCTGGTGCCCTATCAGTGGTTATCGGAGACAATTTCTGGAGAAGTATATTTATCAAACTTGCATATGTTATAAATGCCTTAAAACAATCCTCACCCGATTGTCTGACCTTTCATGGGCAATATTTTTAGTAGCTCTTCTTTTACTGTAGAATCAATAAATACCATTCTCATCATGCATAACTTCTAACTGTGCTATGTCTGTAGACTCGTAAATTGTAGTGAGAGCCACTCACATATTTTCAAATCACTCTTCAGCTGCGTTTGCATATCTTTTGAAATAGCTCCTATTCTTCTTGAAAAAGTATTATCTGATAACTGCAAGTCTCGTATTGCTGACATGATCTCACGTTTGTTGGAAAATCCCACAAATAAGCAATCAGCATCAGTAAAAAATGCTTCTTTTAACAACTCACCAACCTGGATGGGCTTTTTCTTTTATATTTATCATCAATATTGAAGAAGCAAAAAAAAAAATAAATTGCATAGCATTTATGGGAAAATGGAAAGCTGAAATATTTAATCGTTGCTGAATATTTAATCGAAAGCTGAAATATTTAAACGTTAAATTTTATCGTTGGGCGCAAGCAGCGGGCACACGTAGACCGATCGACGGGCGACATGGTGCCCGCGGGCACAGGATTGGGGACCCCTGTGCAACAGGACAAAAAAAATCTGATGCACCATAATTCTTACAACAATAAATATCATAAAATCACTGAATCTATAAATAGTACTGTCAAAATTACAGTATAATATTTTACGGTAAAAATGGATTTTATGTATGTTGCACCCAATGTGCAGATACTTTATACCGTCATTTGATCCGAAATCGAGAATGTACTGTCGTGGGTGCAAGACTTATAGACCTCAAAAATGCATTATTGACGATTTATCATCATCATGCTTTGCTGTTAAAAGTGACCGCAATAATTATTTTTCATTTTATTTTTATAATTAAATTCCCATAATTTTTAATATAAAAAATGTTAATACTTTTAAACGGTTATGATATGCCATGCAACGCTATAAATAAATAAGAGCTTGTTATAACGTTCCCGTTCTCTATAAAATAGCAGTAAAAAGGAACGTAAATACATCCCAAAAGAAATCCTCTACACCAGTCAATGGAGTGTTCTGGTAATATCAAGGCTTTCATAAATCAACCTCATTTCTGCTTCGCTAGTTATTTCTTCCTTCGGGCGATATAAGACTGTTTCTTGACTTCGAGTAGCCTATTTTTCTTTCTAGAAAGCTTACTCTTCAAACTTATCTCTCTATACTTTCAAAGAAGGAAAAAAATACGAAAATGGTTTGCAAAAATAAAATAGAATTATTAAATCGCTTTGAGATTATATTCCTATGTAAAAAGATAAGCATTTACAGGAACAAACGCGGGAACTGTTTAAATCAGGTTATGGTTGCTACACAATGTTTTTATTATACAAATTATGGATCGAATCTGTAAATCAACAGGATGGTATATTGTAAAAAATGTTTCTGCATCTCAACATGAAAAATGATGGCACCATAGCTAAATACAATGCCATAGCTAAATATCGCATCAAGATTCAAGGTAAGAAATGGTGGTGGTCATTATTTACAAACTTCATTGATAGCGTTATAGTAAATTTCTGGAAGCTGCATAGAATTTCAACTAGCTCAAAAATATCAAAGTAGTGTTCCATCATGTGATCCGCTACATCAAGAACGTTCTATTACATTACTTGGTGTTAAGTAACCACCGTCATTTTTTTTCGCATTCACTAGTATTAAAATTTATAATTATAATTAAAATACACATAAGAGTCAGTAAATTATACTTTAGGATACATTATAAGGTAAGAATCATTAATTTAGAATGAAATATACACTAATTTTAAAAAGAAATTAATTTGTTAATCAAACTTACTAGTAACACAGCGAGTACATTCGGGCAAACTCTAACAAATCTTAACTGAACGAAGACTAACAGAAATTATGCAAGATATAATCACTTACTTCGCAGATAATTAAAAAAATCATTGTATAATTATATTTATTACACAACTAAAATCTATTTTAACGCCGAGCAACAAATCCTTCAATTAAATCACAACAAATCACGAAATACAGCAAACACAACTTTTGGCGATAAAAAAGAGCTCCAACAATCAAGGTTTTCGGAAGGGAAAATAATTCACGTTTTGTGTAAATCAGGAAAATTTCGGTTGGTTGGTTGGTTGATTCACTTGCCTGCTTGGTGAAACCGAGCAAATTTAAGGCGAAGTGTGCGATTCTTGCTTCTCAGAGGCGCCATCTATGGCCAAGAATTCGACTTCTGCCACATCATACGTCACACCTGTTTTTATTTTTAAGGCGTACCCATTCATACATCCATTCATTCATCCACAGATCGTAATTTTGACCTGAATCAGAGAACGATCGATCTCCAATCCAGTACACCCAGACTATTTTTGATTTGTTATGGGAACATGGAGGACTTTGCGACTCGATGGAATGTTAACGTGCATCAGACACCAACTACACGGGGAGTCTTCGGCCGGCGGGGTTCGAACCCACGAAATCTCGGACATGGGCCCATCGGCCTACCGACCAGGCTATCCCGGCCTTGGAAAATTTCGGTTTGAGCTTATTCAATTTCAAGTGTTCGGGTTCTGATTAGATCCTTTAAAGCCCATATGAGAGCAAGATTTGATGTTTACTCCGAATAAAGTGTTTTTTCACACAATTTTTTGGGTCATCACATTCGGAGAGATATTGGAAAATTGCTTTTACAGTGAACAAGCTTTACGTATTTTTTAAATTGTCATTTAAAACAACTCGATTCACATAAACATCTTACTTCCTGGTTAGAAATATTGTGGGTTTTCATGAAAACTCTCACCAAAACTATTTGAAAATGCAATTGAAATGATNTATATATATATACTGTTTATTTTTCTTGCCCCGTTCGTTTCTCATAAGAACAGAGATTTTCCTCTTTCAAAATATTTGGTAAACTCCATGAAATAAAATTTTTTATTACATTCAATTGAATTTTATTATTGACTTTATAAATATTTCAATATGAAGTTTTATTAAACTTTTTTCACAATATGAGTCTCTGTTTTAACTCTTTGTAATCTAAAGTTAAATTAATTAATATTATTCAGCTTCAAATTAGTTGATTGAAGATACCATTCAAAAAAAGCCATATATATTCATGATTTTTATTAAATCTTAGCATTATTACTTTTAATTAGTTTCTTATAACTAGATTAACATTCGCTTTCCGGTATAAACTCTCCCAAACAAATTAAAATATCTTCAACAGTTTACACCATTCCATAATTAAATATGGGAAAGAAACAAAAATTATCTGTCACAAAATATAAAATGAAAAATATTGATTTTTTTTCGTTTGTTTCAACTAATTATCTTTTACCGAAAGATAAATATTTAACATAATAATTAATTTCCATCAAAAACAGAGAACTCCGTATTTTTCAATTGAAATTAATTAAAAAAGACTTTCTATCCTTAAACTACGTTATCTATACTTCCAGATGTTAAAAAGGTCATTTTTTAAAAAAATCTATGAAACCACTAAGTAGGTGCAAGACACATAGTTTGCTTTATTGATTCGAAGTTCTTTTCCGTAGCAATGCTAGTTTTTTTTTAAAAAATGTTTCATCTTGAAAAATTCAATTACCTGCATAAAGAAAGATAAATGACTTTACTGATCAATATCTGAAATATTGAATTCAAAATAAAGTCAAACAAACGATCGGGCATGCAATTTTTAATTAATTTACTAGTTCTTTTTTTCAATACATTCATTGATTCAATTTTTTTTCTCCAGGAAAGTTGATGATATATTTTATCTTTTACCTAAATTAATGGACGTCAATAAGTAATTTCAATTTATATTAATATTTTTGTAATCTTTTTTATCAATAATGTCTTCAAACATGTTAATGCAGTTCGGTTATTTAATTTTCAAAGCTACTAAAACTGTTAAAGTTTCTAATTTGATTTGAAGACAATTTATCTAAATTATTTTAATAAAATCAACCCGCATCAATATTCGATTGTTTTTTTTTAATCAATTAAAATTTTTGCAATCAATATTTTCATGAGCTTTGTACTTTTGAATTTGTTTTGACTCTCAATATTTGTCTCTCATTTTATATTACTGGAGTAGAATCAGATATTGTGTTTTAAAATTATCAGAAATTAACTGATATCTTGAGCGAAGCCCAAATTAATTATAATTATATCAAATTTAAAAACGCTCTAGTTTTTTCGGGAATATCATACTTTTGAGTCATAAACATTGAATATCCATTGTTAACAATTAGAAGCTTTTTTTAAAAATTGTTTGGGAGCAATTATTATAAACAGAAGATAAAGATTTCTTGCAAACAAAATTTGTTTACAAATTTCATATTACAGAAAATTTCGATTTCTAGGACAAACCCACCTTTTTTTTAAAGCAGTTTTTAATTTCTGTTTTGGTGGAATGTTTTCTCTTTGATTTCGTAGATAATGATTCAAAGACGGATTTTCCACACGTTTGTTGATATTAATCACGTATAAGAGAGAAGACAAAATCTTTGATAAAACCCAACCGTCTTTTCTTTTTTTCTTAATTAATTTTTATACATGGTTTGAGGATTTTTGTTACATGGCAAAGCGGGTTTTGCCTTTCTTGAAAGCAAAACTTACAAGAACTCTGTTAACGGGTTTTGATTGGGAACGAAAAATCAATTCATTGAATACATCAAGCACAATAAATAAAATACTCCATAGAACAAAGGGATAGACGCGCATCGTCATTCTATGACCTCAGTAACTGATAAAATATGTATTGGAGAAGGAAAATTGTGAGAAATTCATTTTTATTTTTCACAAGAATCAGTTAAGGACGGAAAACTCCGCTACCAGTAATAAGAGGATGAATAGGTGGCTGATTTTCTGGGAATCAGAAATTTTGAAATTCATGTTTGAAATATTTCTGTACTTCAATAATCGCAAAATTATTCAAATATTTTAAGAAAATAAATACCAATATGTTTTATTTCAAGAATGAGAAATTATGTCAACTGCTTTCTCATGCAACAGTCATGAGGCGGAAGGGTTTAAAAAAGTAATCAATTATTAAAATATAGAGATAAGACTCCGCGCAAAAAATGTAACATTTCGAAACTCGAAATTACAAAGGTGAGTAGAAAAATGCGCGAAGAGTTCAATGGAATAAAAAAAAAGTTCACGATACAATTATTAAATCGAGAATTATTAATTGCTTAATTTGTAAGATAAGAAAAACATGTTGTCTCGCTGAAATGTAACTACTGAGTGGGAATGTGACAAGCTGATATGACCAATTATAATTTTAAACTGTACAAGAGTTGTCTTTTCGTTTGTACTTTTTTTTTCAATAATATTCCTCTTCCATTGTTGTTGAAAAATGTATCTTTTTTCCGATTTTCATTTTATAAGCTCGTGTTTGACTTGATGTCAAAAGCTAAAAAAAAAGAATAAAAAACATGTAATATGGAAATTTTTGACAATATAAACGTTTCGAGAGAAATAAAAATCATTTGAAACTCCAACTAATATAGTACAATATAAGTTTATCCGTTTATGTAAAATCACTTCGTATTCTTAACGTCTTATTGTGTCGCACTATGTACATAGGAATGTACATAGGTTCATAGAATGTACATAGGTTCTATGTACATAGGTTCGCATCCCGTATTGCTATTTTAATTTTTTTTTATTTGAAGTACAGTTGAGAATTTTTCAATTCTATGTATCTTTTCATTTTGTTACGATTAAGATATTATTAAAATATGCCTGCATATCATTCTAATAAGTATATATTTAAACAAAATTATCTTTTTCATAGACTTTTAATAAAACAAAATTATGATGAGAAAATCCAGGTGAGTAGAGTGAGCAAGGGCCTTTTAGTATATACTTAAATTGTTTAAAAATAGTGGAAATGGAGAATATTAAGTTTAAATGATATCCATTCAGTTTTATAGTTATAGTAAAATTTTAAGATCTCATTTAGTGTAACTTATGCAGGAATTTAACTCAATTTATTCAGGTGATATTTTAAATAATAAAATTTCTTACAAAAACATACTTTATCCGAATAAATATATTGAATCTTTGACCAGTGCAAAGCAAGTGGTTGCTATAATCTGCAAAATATGGTCTCAACAGTTTAGTCTAATGAATATGAATAAATTCAACAATGAATTACCAAATCCATACTTCAGTAAAGAAATTAATAAGTTAATGAAAGAACAGATTCTGTTTGGGAATCAATAAAGCAGAGCATAAGTAAGTAGGCGAATGCGAAAAAAAGAGAATATTATTTTTTGAATAAATATGTGAATTAATTGGCAAATCAGCAAATCAATTACTAATGGGTTAATGAGTAAGTGACTTAATGAATCCGAAACTAATGAATCAGTGAGATAATAGTTCAGTGAATAAATAAATAATCGGATCAATAAGTGAGGGAATCAATAAAAAAGAAAATCAATGAATAAGTAAATCAATAAATGAGTAAATCAAAGAATCAAAAAGTGATATATTCAATATATTGATAAATCGTATAATCAATGAATCAATTAATGAGGGAATTGAAAATGAAGCACATCAATAGAAGGCGATTTGCGTCGATTTCACTTCTTGACTTTCTTACGTTGATGTTAATTTTAGCGCTAATTATTTTAACTTATTTAATGAACCGAATATATTTTATTTTAGTTGGAATGATTTTCAAACAGCATTTAAAAATCTTTTAACGTACTTTCTTTAGTTTTGTTAGAAACGTATAAGAAGGCATAAAAGGAACAAAATGTTTGCTTTGTAAACGTTTAGTTAAATTTTTTTTTCTTGAATTGCGGAATGGGATAACAAAAGAAAGTGAACCTCCCATCTTCTTACGGCAAAAATAAAAATCCCCACGTTCGATTGATCTCAAATAATTAAATGATAGCAAAGTAATCAAATCGTACACAATAGTCACGTAGAGTAACCATTTAAAATCAGATAGATTTTCCCTACAGTTGATTCTGTGGCAAAGTTTGGTGATATGGCTATAACATGCTGTTTTTTCATGATATTTCCCTTACTTTCACAAAAATTTAAGATTAATAAGCAAAAGTATAATATATTTTTCAAAAAATTATTAATACATTCTTCTACCTAATTCTACTATTATTTGATTTACTAATCTAGGTAATCGATAAAACAACTTTCGAAATTCAAGCGCAAACGTACTTCATATCATTCTAGCATGAGTGCTTGAATATTAACACAAGGCTAATAATGAAATGAAATGAATGAAATAAATGAAATGAATAAATTGAAGTGAATGAAATGAATGAATGAAATGAAATGAATGAAATGATTGAAATGAAGTGAATGAAGTGAATGAAATGAATGAATGAATGAATGAAATGAAATGAAATGAATGAAATGAAATGAATGAAATGAAATGAATGAAATGAAATGAATGCTAATAATGAGAAGGCCAACTTTAATAAAGCTATACTTTTCTTTAATAAGAATTCAGTAACTAATAGTATAATTGTTAAAAATGCAACTTTTTTTATATTCATGTGTAGCAAAAGTACCCTTTAAAATAGTACATTATAGATATAAATTTGCTTTAAATTCTGGTTTGAATCTGGTACTTTTATTGGTGAGAATCGCATTAGAATCTGGTAAATCTGGCTTGGGGGTTCAAATAATATCAAACGACAAGATTACTGCAAAAACAGCATGTTTTGGCTTCGAAATAAATTACATAAGAGTATTATTGACATTCTACAAAAAGAGTGCATACGGTTAAAAAAAAGATTAAAAAAAATTACTAAAAAATTTATTATATCGCTTAAAAAGAGAGTTTGACTAATATGTATGACTATAAAATGCGATATGTCAATCTTGTCACTCTTCTTACAAAATTCAAAAGATATTCAAGGTGTCTTACATTTATTATGTGGTAACATCAAAGGATATAATGGATTAAATACTTTCTTTTAAATCATTTCTAAATCGAAAACTAAACTTTGGTCACTGCATTGCATGGAAAAAAAGTCTTGTAAAATTAGTGTACGGCATGGTAATAATATTCCTGTCTCGTATAAAAAAAACCAGCATAATTCTGGCTCATAAAATTAAAATATGTGATATTTAAACCATTCACTTGGTAATTTTTCCATACATATGGTAACAGTTTATTGGAAATTCTGGTTTTATAGTTCTAACTACCACACATTTATTACAAAATTCGAAAGTGATAAGTGAATTTAATAGAATGAATGACTTTTTTGATATTTTGAAGTATCGTGATGAAATTACTACATTTCTACACATTTATCAAAGTTTATGATACCTTTTAGAACACTATTTTATTGTTAATTTTACCAAAATCATTACCAAAGCACTTCTGTAAAAATTACTGAGCTTTTTTTGGTCTCGTAGAGCCGGACATCTGGTAAATTTTACCATATTCTGGTAGATTCGACAGTGCCTTTTTTCTTAACTTGGAATGAACGATTCAGTGCGACCGTTCTAATGAACATTAAAATAAAATTGTGTCAATGAAATAGCAAGTGAGACTGGAATGCAGGGAGGACCGTACAGAAGAACGTAAGCTATATAAATTCTGCACAAAATTTTAAAACGTTTAAATACGTTAGAAATACAATTGTCCTACAACAACTCTGTAAAAAGAGATTCAGAAATAAATTGCGGAAAATGTACTTCATGCATATTGCTAATATTTTTATCTTTGCCTTACTTTTCCGAAAGTAGAAAATCTTGAAGGGAAAAAGCATCACTGGTAAAGGAAATATCTAACAATAAACTCTGAAAATAATCTCTATTCCAGAATAATAAAAAAAAGCCTTAGTCTTTTAAAGGGAAATCCAAATCATTACAACTAACTTTAATGCTTTCGAAAGTATTTTAAATTTACGTCTTTTAAAGAAAAAGGATATGCCTTGAGCTATTTGGAAATGGTCGTAAAGAATAATGGTTTATTCTGTAATCAAGCATCAATTGAATCTTCATCGTTAATGACAAGTGGGTATAAAGTGATTATTGTGCTCATTATATTTTTCGAGTATCTATTTAAAGTTTGCTTACTATTGAGGCTTTAAATGCTTTAAGAAAATATGAAAAAATAAACGTTATCGCACTGAGAAATATGACTTTAAGAGATCAAACTATCATTTTTATTTTGCAGACAAATAATTAAAAAATAAATTGAAAAAGTTCTAAGAAGTTTCGAGATATCTAAGTTTAGATTGATTGTTAGATATTGTTCGTAATAAATACCTGATTGTCACTTATAGTTTGTAATAAATACTTGCAATATACATTCAATAAATGCATGTAATAAATACTTGTAAAATACAAATATAAGTGCCTTATTTTTTCGTGCATAAGTGGAATTACGAAATTGTAAACTGTGAAAATGGAAGTTTAATACCTAACTAAATTTAGAGTTGAAAAATTCCAAAAAAAATTGTCAATACTTGTTTTATTCCAAGCTAATAACATATCGAGTGTTCTTACACCTCTTCAAAAAGTAAAGTTAATTCGTAACACCAATAATTGATAAAGCTTAGCCCATTCTGTATCTCTTTAACGACCAAGGTCGTGCTTTTTGGAGCTCCATGAATTTGGCGAATAATTCTTGTATATTTAAGCTATCTAACTAAATTCTTGCTTGAAATCATAATATGTTAAGCGTATAACAAACGCTTTTGAACCGCAATCAGAAATCAAAAGGCGGATAATTGTGCAACAGTGACAATGATATGGTGGCAGAGTGTACTAGTGAAATGTGAGTTCTTGTCGGATTGAATTGACTAACTGGTCATGGCTTATTTAATACCAAGCATTTATTGATTCATTAAGAAATTTGATTGTGGGCGATTATTTGCTGAGCTGTTTCAATTTTTCTTGTAGGATTAATTTGACAAACTACTCATATATACTGTTATAAAATGCGTGCATGTTTTTAGTTGCATAATAAACATATTTATGATCTTATAAAACTTTTATAAATCTGTCAATTGTATAAAATAATTGTATAATATTCAAATTCTGTTCACATCGATTTTGTTCAATTTTTGCTTTTGATTGCATCGTGAAAGTAGCTTTACTAATTGTGTGTATCATATCTTACTACAATTATAAATTTTAGTGTTACTGAATACACGAATACTTATTCTATTGATACACTGAATAAGTTCAGATGGCGCTTGAAAAATATGCAGGCGAATTAAAGATGGATAGATGGTGTAGAAAAAGATCATTTGGTCTTAAAAGCTGAAACCTGGAATACGTTAGCAGGAGAAAAGTTGGCCTGGAAAAAGCTTCTTGGGAAGGCCAATGACCACCTTGGGCGATCGAGCCATCGATGATGGTGATGAATAACACAAACGGTGGTGACAACTTTACTTTAAGTAGTGTAAAAGGATATTTTAAGGTATGTAAGGTAAGGTTTTCGAATATTCTTCACCAGGAAGCATCCTCGGTTTTGGTGTAGTGGAATATTTAGTGATACATCACTTTAAGGTAAAGTCGTTGTCACCATTTTCGGTGTTCAGATACATGAAAATGTTTTACATTGTAGTAATGATCTTCAATTATTATGGCTCAGAAATGTTATTTATTTAACTAAATAGTGAAATACTAGAATCTTATGATTTTCCTCCAGCTATTGTTTAATTTATTTCAAGACTGACGGCTCTCAGATTTAATAGTTTATTACACGTATTTACGTAATTTGTGCAGAAAACAACATGGTAAGATAACATGATAATTAACACCATTCCAAAATCTTTCTGGTTTCGTTTTATTAGAATTTGAGAGATATATCGCGAAAAAAGTTAGCAAATATGGTTTAACCTAGTATTCTAGCCCCTGCATAGTATTTAAAATAATATATGCTTTGGTCTGTTAAATTTAGTTTAATCAATTTTCTGCAATTATGTTCATTTGAAGATAAATAATTTCAATAAAACTTTTACAATTACCATCTGGATTAATACGATTCAGTGTTGCAAACAAGAGGGGAAGACAACCAAATTTCTCCGTATTTGATAAATGCTAAATTAACACTATTCTAAAACATTTCTGTTTTCGTTTAATTGGATTTAAATATGATTTCTCGAAGTAAGTTAGCAAATATGAAGTAATTTTGCATTTTGGTCACTGCATAATAATTAAAAAAAATCGTCTCTCAATAAAATCGTTGTCTCATTTAAATTCGGTTTCTACAAATTTCGTTCGGTTATATTTATATTTTAAGATTCAATATGTTTTTTTTACAATTGCTTTCTTGAGTAACATTTTATTAGCAAAAAATCTTGATTTTTATCATTTATTTATTTTACTCGTTATGTTTTTTTTACTTAAAATGATTTCAGGATAGCACTTTCACTCGGAGACATTTTGATAAGTGTTTTGGATTTATAGCTTCGTGTAGTAAACATGAACACAATTCATAACTATGAACTTTGTCTACAGTTGAAATATTTCTTTTTTAATTCTTACTTACTTTTTTCTGACTAATGTACACATGATCTAAAATATATGAATAGAAAAATAAACACTACATGAAATGTTAATGAATTTATCTCGAGTTATTCATACCAAATTATGTTTAAAAACATTTTACACACAAAAAATTAATATGTACAATATGTAAGTAAATGACTACCCTTCATTTGTATTTCTTTCCATCTTTATAGACTTTAAAGTAAGAAAATATTATTGTTACGAGCCAAAAGCAATATTTAGTGTGAGAATGATTTTTCGAAAAATTTGGCCAATTATTACTGAAATCGATCCGAGCATTTCCGCCAGTAAAATTTTCCAAAATTAGTTTATTTCGTGATTTAGCTATGAAGTGAAACTGAATAAATTTCTCTCTTTCTACATGTCGTTCAGGTTATTTTTAATTATTTTATTTCACGTTTGCCCTGGTTAGCTTTGAATTTGATTCCTTATAATTTAATAAATTATTCTTTCTCAACCTGCAAAAAGAATAATACTTTAACTGAATTCCAACCTAGAGATTTTCGAAATACATATTAAGGGTATTCATTACAGAACATTCTGCAAATAAAATGGCCAGAACTTTCAAACAGTTTGAAAATATTTAAGTCTCAACACTAGTGCATATATTTTTTAATGTAACTTATAGTGAATTTCTGTAAAATTTCAAACATCGAATGTTTTGCGAAATTTTTTGTGTAAACAAAAATGGTTTGAACAGATGTGATCTGAGCTAGTAAGTTCATTAACAGTCAAGTCTTATCTTAACTTAAAGATGATGTTACAAAAACTATTGAAAAATATTTGAATTTGGACACCCACGGTTGGGTGATTGTGCTTCCTTTCTTTGAACTAGAATGAAGGAGGTAGCGAGTTCAATTCGTAATTACAAGACTTGGTAATTTCTTAGAATTTTCCTCAAGTCAAATTGTAAAAATAAAATTGTCAAATAAAATTCTTCAATAAAATTGTTCAGTTCAATTGTCAAATAAAATTGTTCAGTTTTTCAACTAGACGCAAATCGATCAATAGAATCGAATATACAAATCTGAAAGTCATATATCGAATGTGTAAAATCAATAATGCCTAACATTTTGAAATTTGAGAGTAGTTACTCAATATAGATATCTATCTGAATAAAAACTGCAGGACTTGGTGTTTAATTTCTTTTTGTATTGATTATAGAAACTGCTAGTTTATACATATAATAAATAAAACATGTGATTATCCACGTGATATTTTCTGCCTGTGTATAGCTTTGTAGCATGGGAGTAATGGGTTCAATTACCACAGTAAACCACGATGTGCAATTTTTAACACTGAGTAACAAAACATCGCCTTTTACAGTTTTTCACTAAACCAGTAGTCAACGTTGCTCTTAACTGATAAAAGTATTACACAAAACCAAAACAATAAATCGCAGTGCTTTACCAAACAGATCAGTTCTCACCTGATTAATTAAATATATAAATGTTAATAATTTCTTTCAAAAAATAACAACTTTGCAGATCTAAATAATAACATTTAAAGCATGTATTATTATATTTCTAGTTACATTCAGTGATGAAAAAAAGATTATCCTCATTTTTTAATTGAATCATTTTCAAAATGTTTAATGTTAAGTGAAGAGTGTAGTGGAAGAACACGTTTACTGACATGAAATGAAAACATTGACATGTAAACAAGATGTGTAATATAAATAAACCAGGAAGAGAATTTATCTATTGAAAATAACCTTTATTTTAAGGTTCAGCGGAAAAAAATATATAGGGCTATTCAAAAAGATGAACTCCTCAACTCGTGTTTCACGAAATATAAATGAGATATAAACATATTATTCCTACAGCGCTATAACAGTCTAAAGGTATTTTTTTATTTGAACAGCCGACCTAATTCAGAGTTTACGACTATCATTGTTCATCTCCGTAGTCTTGTAGTTTTGGACCCAACCCATGAGATAAAGGAACTCCCGAATCAAACCTTGGGACAAACTAGCTTTCGTGGAAGACTTTTTGATGAAACAAACCCACATTTGTATTACATGGGGTGGAAAACCACGAAAGCACCCTGAGGTTAGCCCAATGGGAAGAGGATTTTAACCCATGATCCATCTATCACTAACAGGTAGGTACTTTATATACGTCACGCTAAAGCTGCATGATTGGCAATTGGCGACGATCTGTTAAATATCTCTGAGAATGATTTTGAATAATCATAAATTAAATTTCTTTTGTGCGGCCACTTACTTTATTTAGACATGGATCTGAAGAGAAATGAACTTATATCAAGACTGTACTGGGGCTCGATTCTCTAACCACTGGATTCCCACGACCAATCTGTAACTGAGGGTATTTCACATCACTGTTATTGATGCGAGTAGGAAGCAGAATTCATTTTAAGCAGAATTCATTTTAAGCAGCCACCAGTAGAATTTGTGTAATTGAGTCTATCCCCTGAGCTATCACGGTTCCTACATACAAAGAAGCAGTCATTATTGAAAAGTATTACTTATTATTGAAATGAAGAAGTTTTAAGGGTTTTTTTTACCCCTGTGGTTGGGCACTCCAATTCATAAGCATTTTGTTTCACCGTCAGTTTCAAAATGGTAAGGAAGATGGCCACCTCGGAGAAGGAGCCCAGATCCATCGCTATGTGTTTTTTTTCTTGTTTGGCTACTTAAAAGGCTATTTATACTCCATATTTATCAAAAAATCTAAATGACCTGCAGAACCGTGATTGTTGAAATGCATTTAGTAACACAAGACAAACGTTTTCCACGTGGCGTAAGAGTTTGTCTACCACTGCTGTGTGCAGTAAAAGGGAGATGCCATTCAGCATTTGTAACAAGTGACTAAATTATAATAATGTTAAGAATGTTATCTACGCCCACACTCTATCAACAACTCTAGCCGGGGGGAAAAACCTGTTATAACTGAAATGCTCTAAATAACACAAAACGTGCTTTTATTGTGTGATAGACGAGTTTGGCTCGTGCTTAATTGTTTTCTGGGAAATAAATAGAAAGTTCAGTAATTACTTCGTATTGCACATTTAAAATTATGGAAAAAAAGACAATGGTTGTTTACTTTTAAACTCTATCATTAAACTACGGTAGTTTTAACCCTGTCATTGCTAAAATGCACTTGGTAACATGTTATATCATGTGATAATAGAACATGGCTATTGCTTAGTTGTATATAGTGAAATAAAGAGGAGACACGGTGAACATTTCTTTCCTGTTTTTAAATTCTAATAATGTTAGAGTCATTATTTACGTTCAAATTCTTTGAATTACACTATCCGGAAGACGGAACCCTGCCACTACAGATCAGATATGCACTTAGTAACGCGTGACATGCTTTCTCGTGTGGTAGAAAAATTTAGCGACCGATAAGTTGTTTGCAGTATGGTAATAGAGAGATATATTCATAAACTGAGATAAGGAAAGAAAAAAACTTTGAATTTTCCTCTTTCTATTACCATGTATACTGAGAAAAAAAATTCTGTTAAAATTACCGTGCTGTATGTTAATGGAATTTCTGGAATTAAAAGGAAAAGTTTGGTAATATACAACAAAATATTTGGTATTTAAACCATTTATTTAGAAATTTTAATTTTTATTAACATACATTTAGTGAGAAACACAAAACTGAATAGAAAATTTATCAGAATAAATGATTCTTATGCCATGTTCTAAGGTATCATAATAAAATTTTCAAAGTTTACCACATTTACTACATTTTATCGTATATTATAAAACCGTATGATATTGTTCATTTTATCAAAGTCATTATGAAAAGTGTGTCGATTAAGACTACCGTGCTTTTCGTGTTCCCATAGAGAAAGAAACACGGTAAATTTTATCATATTCTGCAAGTTTTAACCATACACTTTTCCTCAGAGTAAAATGTTTTTATCGCATTTATATTTTATTAAATATAAACTAATTTAATTAAACATCTTTTTGAATTACCCTGTATTTTTCTGCTTCTTAAATTCAGCATTTTCATAATGTTGTTTTTCTCTTCAAATGCTTTATTTATAAACTTCCTCATAAAAGTTATTGTTACGTTTATAGCTATACTTTTTTTTATACTCTTAGGTATTACAAAAAGGATGGATTTTTTGGAGTTGTTAAAGGCAAGTAGGTAACACAGCACACGAACAATCATACACAAATTCATAGAGACATAATCTTTCAAACATTTGTTTTTGAAACCTTTATCCACCAATAGAAAAAAATTCCTCACATGCTAGATTGTTGGTTTTCCACCAATCATCATCAAAAATACGTATACAAATCTCTCCTTTTGATTTGCATACAATTCTCCTCCCTTCAGGTTTCTTTTTTTTCATTTAAAAAGGACATCCTTTTTGAGTGGTTTCTTCAAATCGGTAATTCCATTAGCATGGCGTGAAACACTAAACTCGAGAAGAACATTAAATAAAATAAACTTGGCTTCAGCTCTGTTTGCTTCGAACCTGCAAAAATGAAAATTAAAATTGATATATAAATTAGATCAACGAATTAAATAAACAATAAAATGAAAACTTCGTTAGATATATTATATTAGGCAGCTAAGTATCCTGACACGTTGTTATTACGTTGATTGATTTGCAATAATTGTTGTTTTATTTAACACAAAACAGTTTTTTTATGAAATTTGAAATTATTAATTAAATTATATACACTGTGAAAAATTCTATTTACTTCCGCTTGCGTTGAACAATATTATGGTTCAACACACTCCAAAAGAGAAGTATAAATGAATATGTATAAATAAATAAAAGAAAAAAAATACACTTATAAAATATTTGATGGATATTCGTATTCAATTTATCAAATTGTTTATTAATCGTGTTTAAGAATCAATAAAGAATATGAGTGTAAATGAATAAACATAAATTTTTAGATTCGCTGATAGCTTTTTTTTTTTTGGTGTTTACAGTCGCACGAGGCCAGCTCATAATTTCTATATATTTTACAATATCACTCTGCCAAATTTATTTGAGGATACATGATAGTTTTTTTTACTATTACCTGTTGCCCTTATTTCTTTTATTGATTCTGAACTTATGTGGTTTATAGAAGCAACACATTTAACAACCACTTTTCCATTGTGCAATACGTCAGGTTTAAGTCGAAATCTAAGAGCCAAACTCGTGCTTTCTAATTGATCTGGATAAACTACTGTTTCTTGGTCGGATAGATCAGACTGCGCCTGTAACATAACAAGCAGATATCTTAATTTAGATCCAGTAAGATAACAAATAGATATCATTACTTATATCCCGTAAGATAATAAATAGATATCTTAATTTACATCCTGTAAGATAAAAAACAGATATCGTAATTCAGATTCTGCAAGATAACACAGATGTATCCTAATTTAGATCCTGGAAGTTAACAAATAGATATTTAATAGATATATATCATGGTTTAGAAAAATTAAATAAATAAATAAAAAATAAAAATATTTAAAAAAATATTGATTTTAAATAAGTGTTTTATATTCATGTCATTCATACCACATTAGTAAGATACATTCACAATATTTTACTGTGAAAGTTTATTTACTTTATTTATGCGACTACAGTAATTTTATAGGTGTAATTATTATATATTTATTATATATTTAAAAACGAGAATTATATTTCTGATTATTAATAATATCTAAAAATGTAAACATTTTCTTTCTCTGAAAAGTTATTTTTACTATAAAGTATATACTAACACTATATTAAAATATTAAATTTATTAAAAAAATAATCAAAGTTTTAGATGATGTTTTAGTAAATATTACATTTTGATACCTCAAAGCACCAATTATGTATACACCAATTATTTTCATACGGTGAATAAATTTTGATGTATTGTTACCACCTTATTTTAGCGTCGACATAAACAATTTTTCTTATAAAGAAATTCGTTAGATTTTTATTTACTTTTTCATTGTTATAGTTTTATTTATTTTATTCACTATATATTCGTTTGTTTATTGGTAATATCTATTTTCGTACACTTTGGAATCAATTTATGTCTAAATTGCAGAAACATTTTGTTTAAAAAACAAGCTCATTTTTAGTTATATATTTGCAGTAATTTTTTCAAACATTTGCTCTTTTGTCTATTTTCTATAATTGTTTACCCCATAACTACGCTTCTGCCCATAAAAATGCATTTAGTACACCTCAACATCAAAACTAGCATGAACCATAAGTTTTTACAGTGTAGATTTAATTTAATTCATTCTTGTGCACTAAAACCATATTTGCGTAAAAAATAGGCCACCCTATATAATTTTTTATCTAATAATTGTATCTTTACATTCTGTAACTCTATCTTAACGGTTTGGGTGTGTGTGTGGGGGGGGGTAATCTCAATTATGCTAATTAGTTAGTGTGGACGATAATCTAAGAAGCGAAATCAGACACAAAAGTGAACTTTCTCTGAATAAACGTGCATTTTTTTCTGATTTGGGTTTCTGACCCTCAAAATAAAAGGTGTAAGCGCAATGCAGCCTAAAAAAAAAAAATATGGTCCGTCAGTAGAGCATTTCAAAGTTTGAACCCCTTAATGTTAATTCTACTTTTTGCGTATTTCAAAATTGATCGAGATGTTTCTAAGTGAACTGAATTTTTTTTGCATACAATTAGTTTATCTAAAGATATCCATGCAAAATATAATTTTTAGTAAATATTTATTATCCTCTTATTATTTTGGCACAGTACATTGCAATAAAGTTTATTTTAAATTCAAATGTTTATATAATGTTTAACAATATTTTCAAAGAAATATTATAAAATATTTAAAAGGCATTAAGTTTTTGGTTTTTTTTTAGCTCAGTTTCCAGCTTAACCGAAGAAGACTAGAAATTTTTTTTTCTGATCATATAAGAGCTTGGCATATAACATTAAAATGTGAAATGCAGAAACTGTCTAGAGATGGAATAGAACTTTTTAAACTTTGGCAGTAAAGGTCACTGAAGACACATTTGAAAATGAGAGTCACGATCTGTTTACGAACGAAGAGAAATTCAATTGAAAGTCCCGCGGTGAGAAAAGGAAAATTTGATTTGTTAGACATTCACAAGGTAAAATGCAATATCTTTGACAAAAAATATGAATAAAGAGAAAAATATTTCGTGATTCCGAATGGTATTTCAAGCTGAATATTAAATTAGTTGTAATATTTCATGTTTCTTTATAAGTTTTTGGTGATTTTAATCCACTTTAAAGTAAAATTATTGATATGTAGCGGCGAATATGCATTTATTTAACTTTATGGAAGGCGTATGAATAGATGTAAATGCAGTCATGGTTACATTTCTCTCTTAGTTTTTATCTCAACGCAGGCAATACACGATGTTCTGACATCATGATGCAAAAACTTTATGAATGTTTAGCGATAGATATGTATTTGATTATCTTTATGGAAGGTGTTAAAATAAGTGTGAATGTACTATGCGTACTAAATAAGAAGACACGCTTACTTCAATACTATAGTTATTATCTCGTTGTGTTTAGAGAAAAAAAGCATTCTGGTGAAATTACAGTACTGTATAATAAGGACATTTCTGGTAAAACAAACCAATAATTCTTGTTAAAAGAACTGAAATATATGATATTTGAACCATTCGCCAATCAATTTTAATCTTCATATTGAAGTGGTTTGTAGGAAATTCAGTTTTTCAAAATCTTAGTTCTTAATACCACGCACTTAGTAAAAAATACAAAACTGGTTTGTAAATTTAACGGAATAAATGATTTTTATGCTATACTCAAAGGTATCATGACAAAATTTCCAAATTTTACCACATTTACCAAATTTTAACACATTATATAAAATTATATTTCTTTGTTAGTTTTACCAAAATCATGACCTAATCGCTTCTTTTAAAATCACCGAACTTTTTGGCGTTTTCATAGAGTCAGAAACAAGATAAATTTTACCATATTTCTGGTAGTTTAGTTTGGACCATATTTTTTTGTTAGTGAGAGTATCATGTTTTGATCTCATGATACATTAGCTATATTAATAAATATGGATTGATATGCAATTAATTATCAATATGGAAGATGGATAAGAATAACTGTAATTTCAGCCACGTTTCCATTTCTATCATCGTGTTTATATCAACGCAAGCCTGATATGACATTAAGAGATCATGATGCAAAAATTATATGATTGTAGAGCGATAGATATAGAAGTCGTAGGAATAACTGTAAATTATTTACTAATTAAGGGTACCGTCAGATGGGGTGACTTTGTGCGAACTGTCGTTTTTTTCAATTTTTGCGTCGTTCCATCTAGGGGTATTTTTTTAAAGCTCGGTATCAACTGATTTCAGTTGTCAACATAAGGAACTAATGTTTTACCAAGAACTGGAAATGTAAACATCATCGTTCTTGGAAAATTATGAGCTCCAGTTAGAAACAGTCTCAAATTTTTAACGTCGCAAAATCGGAGGCTGGAAAGTCTGCTCGGTTAAAGAAGTTCTAGTTATCCTAGCCAGGAAAGAAGGTTATACTTTAAAAGTCTTATCAATTGAGGTAACAAATCATGCATACTTTTTTGTTTTTAATTATTACAATGTTAGTTATTTAATAATTAATAAAAAAATGTACCCTGGGGTGCATTTTTTTCCAGAGAAAAACATGCCAAGGACTTATAAAGAAAGCCTGGAGCAAGAAATTATAGCGATTACTACACCAAAGAAGCGTTAGAAAAATGTTTGGCAGAAGTAAAAAATGGCTTATCCGTTTCGAAAGTGTCGAAAAAATTCGGAATTCACCGAAACACGATTTCGAACAAAATTCGTGCGAAGCATTCGAAATCGCATGGTGAATATTATTCTTCATTTTCATATTGTTATTTTTCATTTAAATTTCCGTATGCTAATTATTTAAGATATTTAATAAGAGAGGATCATTCGGAGTTGTAGAGTTGGAGGCAATTTGGGGGCGTTAAATGAGGGAATTAATTTAACTGTTCATTCATGTCAATACATATCAAATGTTTGATTGTACCAGAAAATCATAAAAAAAGTTACCTAAGATTTAATTAATAAGAAAGAATCTAAAAATTAAAGTTTTTATGTTAATCTTAAGTAGATTCAGGCCCGTCGCTAACCGATTCGAGAGGGCGGCGTTGAAGTTTATTTTGCCGACTGTCATATATATATATATTTANAATGGCTTATCCGTTTCGAAAGTGTCAAAAAAATTCGGAATTCAAAAAAATCTCATGGTGAATATTATTCTTCATTTTCATATAGTTATTTTTCATTTAAATTTTTGTATGCTAATTATTTAAGATATTTAATAAGAGACTGTTAATAAGAGAGGATCATTCGGAGTTGTAGAGTTGGAGGCAATTTGGGGGTGTTAAATGAGGGAATTCATTCAACTGTTCATTCATGTCAATTCATATCAAATGTTTGATTGTACCTGAAAATCACAAAAAAGTTACCTAAGATTTAATTAATAAGAAAAAATCTAATAATGTTAAAAAAATCTGAAAATTAAAGTTTTTATGTTCATCTTAGTAGATTTGTTAATACATAGTACATATTTATATGTAATATACTTGTATTGTTCGTTAAAAAAGTTAAATATTGCTTATTAAACGATTTTAAGTCAAAGTGAATGAACATAACTGAACTAAGTCATTATTTTATTGCATTGCACAAAGTCACCCCATCCTGGAGTGACTTTGTGCATTCGACTAATTGATTGTTTACAAATAATAAACATTTCAAATCAGCTCTTAACTACGCGCAGTTACTTTCCAGATGGCTAACAACAAATTTTAAATTAGATGATGTGCAATTCAGCATATTTTAACCATTTTTTATAAGGTCAAAGTTGGAAAACTGAAAATTCCTGCACAAAGTCATCCCATCTGACGGTGCATGCTCACTTTATTCTCACAATTTCTATCATAGCACTTCATGATATTTTGACATCATGATGTTGTATGTATATTAATATATTGCGGGAGTTATGTATTTCCTTATCTTTATGGAAGACATAAGAATAAGTGTAAATGATTCCGTTGTTACTAGTCTTTATCCTAACGAGGTCTTTATAAGAGATTTTGACATAATAATTTAAGAACTATATGGATGCATTGGGATAAATATGATTTTACTTATCATTATAGAACATGCAAGAATAAAGGAAAATGCAACTACCATTACTTTTGTCTCATAGTTTTAATCCAATCAGACGCATTATATTATATTCCGTAATTATCACGGAATATTTATTCTCAGATTTCTTTTCAAATAGTGAGTTCCACATTGATATTCGAGTGAGGCGAAAAAGACAAATTCTATAATATCAGATGAATGACCAAACAAGTTACAGATTACAGAACTATTCAGATTTTGATGTATGTTATTCCCTGATATGTAAACTTTTCTCAAAAATGTATGTTTTTACCTGACTTAAATATTAATTAGGCAACCAAGCTGGAATTGGAGATTTTAGCTCCGTCTTCTGCAAAAGTCAGTCATCAGATTTTGACAGTACATATATATTTACTTGTTTAATAATAACTAGTCAATCAAACTAGTCTAGTTGATTTTGATCTCGTCTTCTTCACTAGTCATTTACCAGACTTTTACAGTGCATGTGTTTTTTCTAGAATAATCTCTCTCTTAAATATTAAATAGCGAATAATAAAATGCGCAATAATTTTAGAGTTAGTAAGAATTGTAAAATTACTTACTTAGGACAGTGCATATAAAACATCCTGCAGAAGTCATCAATTTTAAAGCTATATATTTATCCATTGAAATGTTTCAAACAAGCCAGTTAAATGTTAAACATGTCTTACTTTGTTTAGAACTACATTTGCTACATTTTATTTTTAATTTTAACCATAAAGTATTTTTTTTTTTTGTAATTTTGAAGTAACTACATTTCATAGAAAATATTATTGTATTATTGTATCAGCAAAAATAATTCAAAATATTGTATCAGTAAGAGTAAAGGTCAACGAAATATTTTAAAAAACTATTCAAGTTATAAATATACTAAGGAAAATTGAAAGCTTTACTTATTTTAGTTGTTTACCAATTTGAATGAAAAAAAATTATTCTCATTCCAAAATATTCTCGTCTGGTTCAGTGCTTTTTCTGATTAAGTAAAATACGATATAAACAAGATTAAACTGTAACAGAAACGCATTGGAAAAGTTAGTAAAAAATTACTCTTCACAGAAATAATTAAATTGTAAATTTGAAAGAATCTTAAATATTGATTAGTAATGTGTCATATAATTGAGAAAAAAAAGAAACATAAGTGCTTCACAATCGGGAAAAACGTACATTATTTTTTCAATTGCATGGCATTAATAATTAATATCTCTACTCACTAATTGATCGTTGATGTACCATTTGAGCTCGGGTGCTGGTTTTGCTTTACCAGAATTGCAGAGGATTGACACATTATCTCCTAATTCATAATATGACTTCTCTGTCATTAAAATTGGACTATCTGAAGGAGGAACTAAAATTAAGAAAAATTAAAATTTTTAAATAAAAATAAGGTTAGTAATAACTAATATAATACGAGTAGTTATATTAATTGTAATAACGAAAATAATTATTATTAATGATAACAAAATTCTTAATAAGAAACATCACCGTTAAAAGTCAATATCTGTGTTTATATCATCTGTCTCAAATTTTAGTATCTGCAATACTTATCGCATGAAACCTTTTTTTAATCTCACAATAGTGGGAAAAATTAATAAATAAATAAACAAAATCTCATTAAATATTCTGAATTGAGCTAGTTGCAATTGAAATTCACAAAAATATTTAATTTCTTTTTTTCAATCTAGATTGAAACTAATGCAATTAATTGTTCCGTTCACTTCAAATCTATCCATATTCCCAAGTTAGAGTTTTGCGAACGTCTGTTAAGTAGATAATTATTAGTAATAATTAGATAAAAATGTCCGGAATAAAACTACTGCTATTTTTTGAAATCTATTACAAGAAAACAGGTAAGGTTGAAAAAAATTCTTCCTATATATTAATGTGACAGTTAATAGATTTTCCCCATCGATTTCTTTGTTTTAGTTCAAACTGCTTTCAATAGATGGCGTTGTCAAAAAAAGTAAAAATTTATAAGTTACAAAAAAAAATAATTCAAAATTCCATTTCCATTTGTCACATTTAAACATATAGTAGTGGTTGATAAATATCTTGAATGCATTGTTAGACGATTTTTCAGTCATTCGATTTTTTTTATTTATTTTTTTACTATCTGCAGTGTAAACTGTCGATACTTTTGAGCTTATATTAGGAACTTTAGGAGGCAAAATTTCTAACTTATTACGTATTTTCTGCATGACTTGTTGAACCTTAACTTTTCATTCTGTTATACTTTCTTGAATACCGTCAGTCATATTTAGGAGAATCTCGTACAACAAATATACGTAAATCTAACCATAAAGTATGATATTATTTAGCTTGTTATGTAATCGAAAAAATATTATTCAAGAGCTTTGCTAGATTAATTTGTTTCAATCTAGTTCATACAAAATAAAAGTTTATAGCATTTTTAAAAAAAATAAAATGCACTTTTATTGTTAAATTATTATTTAAATATTGCTCAAAAAAGCAGTATGACTATATTATAGTTTTAGAAAAGCTGCAATATTTTTGTGTATGTAAGATGTTCGCAACAATTTGCAATTTTAGAGCTTTAAAAAAAATAATTGTTTCTTCTTCGCATAAGATGCTTTTGATTGTTCCATGTTACAGAAGCAAATAATAATAATTTTAAATCTTGCTTGCCATAAAAATGATATTTTCTATCAAAGTTTGTTTGAATCATTATTTCGATGTATAATTACCAACTACTAAAAGAAATGTATAATTACCAACTACTTCTAACGTTCGAGTAGTCTGCATGCATCTGAAATTAGGCTTATCTGTCGAAACTTGACAAGTATAATTACCATAACTGTCCATACTCAGATTTCTTAGAAATACTGTGCTATTTCCAGACCTAGATAACTGCAAAGTAATATTTTGTAATTTGCATTATTACATTTATACTTTTTAATATAACTTAAAAATACACAAATCGTGAAGTAGCTCATAGTGTTAATAGAAAACTTACAAAATAACTATTTCCAACATTAATTTCCTATTTTTTTCAATTGCATTTGTTGCTCAAATTTTGTTTTAATTCATGTCACCCACTGTTCATATTTTTATCTACGCAATATATCTTAAAAATGTAAATCCAAAATAGCAGTGAAAATTATTCATTGAAAGTGTTTAGTAACTTTATTTATGTGGAAAAAAACATACATACACTAATTTTAATTTTGAATGACTAACCCGTCGTCTAAGCAATCAAGTCTACAAACTTTCTGCATTAAATTTCTTTTCGAATTTAATTTTTATGCACTATTTTATTTAAAAATTTCTGTTAACATAGCTGCGTAGGTGTATGAGTACACGTCTGGCATCTAAGCACATATCTAGTTTAGATTAGTTTAGATTAGATTAGACTATTTAGATTAGCATATCTCCAGTTGTTGTCAATAAAATTGCATATCTAATGTTGGTGGGTTATAAATATCATATCTAAAATTGAGTTTAAAATTGCGCATCTAAAGTTGAGGAGTTATAAATTGCTCATCGAATCTTACAAATTGAATACATAATATTGATGATTGAGTGCTGAATATTAATTGAATTGAATAAATAATAAACTCTTATTGACCATTAGAAATATACAACAGACATTCAACAGACATTTTGAATTTTCCGGAGGATCAGTTAAGACATGTTAATTTACTTACATCTACATCTACACCCAACTGGGTAAAAGCTTTGAGGGGAGGATTGGCTGCGGGTACATATCGGAAGAATTCTCTGTTGTTTTTGTACCATTTGACTGCGTACAATGTTTCATTGCCGAGATCATATCCACACTGTAAGCGAACGCTGTCTCCAGTTACCACTGGATTGGGAATATGGAGCTTATGTATCCTAAAAGGTGCGTGAGATCGGGAACCTAGAATAAAATTTTTAAAAAAAATATTGCTTTGTCATCTAATAATAAATTTTTGGACACCAGAAATAGAAAAATAGTTGGTTAACTGATTGTTCTTGCTGGATTTTGAACCCTGAATTTTTCGATCGATTCTAGAGGATGTTGACATGGTTCTAACATAGACAGATCTGCCCACTTCGTTATGATACCATTCATAGACGAAATTATGACTTTTGTCCATCAATAGTGAACGTCGCAGCACAATAGTTACCTTTTTCATCCGGGTAGTAACATAGTCCTAGTCCATAAAATTGCTACAATGTAGTAATTGCCTCCTTGGCATCCAAAATATTTTAGTAGGAGTTGGCTATGAACATGAAATGAACTTGAGCCATAGGTATCTGTACATATCAAAAGAAACAACCTTAGATCCTAAACTAGGGACGGGCAAACTTTTTTGGTCAAGAGTCAAAAATCGGAAAAAAAAGTTTGGTGGATTAAGTAAAAACTTCTAAAACTAAAAAAAAACGATTCATGAGTTTTAATTTAAATATTTTTAAGATAAATGAAATTGCGATTTCATTTTTAAAAGTTGCTTACATTGAGGTTCGAAGTGAGATGTACTTATTTTAAGACTAAATGCTTGTCTGTTAGTCTACTTCTGAAATGACTTTTTTCTAAGGTTCATGTTTGAAAAAATTTGTTCACATATATAAGATGAAGCAAACATAGCACTGATTTTCTGGGCATGAGATATTAAATTTGGGAAATTAGCTTTTGGTAGCGCTTTGTAAAACTCAAACATTGTCATATTTAGAAACAACTGCTTCAGATGATTGTTAGATTGCAACTGAATTAATTCAAGCTGTAAATCAGACCTCACTGTTAAAAGGCATGATAAAAACATCTAATTCAGTTTGAATGGCACTGAAATCTTGAAATCTGCTTTCAAGCTCAAAATGGAGTTTTTTCAAGCTATCTTCATATTTGAAAGCTTTTCCTAATTAGCCAGGAATCACGAGGGCCGGATAAAACCTTCAGGCGGGCCACAGTTACCCGCGGGCCGTAGTGTGCCCATCCCTGTCCTAAATTCCTCTCCAAAATATGTTTACTCCCCAACCATGAAAAAGCACGCATCCCAGTCTTAAGTTCTCTATCTTTTAATGACTATTTTTAGAGTACATCGTAATTTTGATTCCGGCTAGACAGCGTGAACAACACTTTATCTGATAACCCTTATATTTAAACCTCTAGTCCTCAACCGAAGAAAAGAATTTCAGCCTCAATAGGTTTACTGACCACCTTCATAATAAACTCGCATCACTTCTATAGTTCTCTTCTCCTAGTTCAATAGCAAAGAGAACGAGGCCTTAAACGGACGCCATGCCACGGGAGAAATTATTCGTCACAAACTCACTTTTGCCTCCATCAGTAATTTAAAATTTAAAAAATAGAAACATAATTTAGCTCATTAAACCAAGAGTCAGAAATGAAGCCTCATTTGCAGGAAAAAAAATTCAAAATAGCAAAATGCAAACAAATTATCATTGGAAGAATTTTTCCATTACGTAATTCAAAGTTATCTTCTCATAATTTATTTCTATTTGGATATTTCAAAAATTTCTCTTCAGTATTTGAAACTTTACTCTAGGTTTCTTCTGAATTTACTTTTTCTGTATTTCAAATTTTAAAGCAGATATGGAGGAGAATGAGAGTTTGCGACGAAAAGTTCCTCACTTGGTACGGCGTTCTTAATCACACTACCATCTACATAGGAACAAGCCAGTAAATAAACAAAAAGGCGGATGCCGAATGAATCTAAACCAAGACGATCCATTGGCAAAGGCATCTTAGTTTCAAGTGTGTCTATCTTAGTTTTATTGGCTCCCCAGCCACTTTATTTTAACACCATCGTTGAACAGCCGACTAATTTTTTTGAGTTTACAACTACTAATGCTCAATTCCGTAGCCTTCTAATTTTGAACCTAATCCAGTAGACGAGAGAACTCCTGGACCAAGTATTAGAAGAAATTTTGATGGAACTAACCCGCATTTGGGTTACATGGAGAAGAAAACCACTCAAACCTGTCACGGTTAGTCTGGCGTCAAGGGGACTCAAACCCATGATCTGTCATGATGAATCATGAACCCGATTCATCTCATTGAAAGGCGAACTCTATTCCCTGAGCCATTGTGACATTCCTGGAAGTGTAAAGCCGATCCACTCGCTTTACCATTGTGAGAGAAATAGACTAAAATATAAAGAATGTGCCAGAGGTGGATGCTGCGGGAAAGATTTGATCAGGCCTTCTCTGTTCTGCTTTGCCCAGGTACCTCCCCCAGCAAGTTTTGTTAACTAGAGCATTTCTTCTTCCGGATACTACTTTTAAATGTCTGTTGCTATTGCTCTGAATTATTGTGATTGTGACTTTACCAGTGAAAATTAAAGAAAAAGTGTTTGATTTGGTTTTTTCAAAATTAGAAAAACATTTTCATTTAGAAGTTCTCTGCGAAACGTATGGACTTTTTTATAAATGCCTTATTAAACGAGTCTTACCATCTCTTCAAATTAAATAGACTTAAAGTCGTTTCACTCCTTGTAGTATGATGTACCTTTTACTATGATGTTTTATTATTTTCTCATTGTAGTGCTAATTTTATTTCATTTTAAACTATAATTTTTGTAAATTTGGTTTAGGTTATTCTTACTGGTTAATTTTCCATTGTATTTGGAATGATTATCATTATAATTTTGCTGCTGGTGTTGTGTTTTCTTTGTTTACCTGCTCTTTTTCTTTACTGACCTTTGAATATGATATTACTATTTATATATTCATTGCCCATGCTAAGGATTTCAAATTATTTGCCAGTTTTCAAAATTCTAATCCAAAGGCAAATCTGAAAAAATTTTTATGATTGATTTTTTCAGTAGCAAACTTTTAAGCAAAATACATATTTATTATAAATTGAATTATTTTATAAAAATGCAAATACAAAACAAGAGTCATTTTGCTGTTGGGGAGGAGTAAATGAGCAATGAATGGATAAATTTTTCCTTTTGTTCGAAAACAGCATTCGCCAAGACTTTCCCCAAAGTAACAATTTTTTTTGTTGCCAAATTTACAGTTTTATCGTATTTGGTTAGATGACAAATGCTTAGCACAAGCTATGTTTAGATAAAAATCAAATAAATAGCTATATCATTTGTGTGTATAAGGATTTAAAGCCTATAGTATACTTTAAGATTGTTCTGTCATTTTTTTCTTTTTTAAGTATTGAAACTTGAAACTACCAGAATGCTATATCAAACGTGTGTGTGGGGGGGGGTCTTGAAACAACAATAAGTTGACTTGTTTATTTTAGTCAGGTTTTTGGCTATCTATAAAGTAACATTTCTAATCCCCATTCCATTTTCATAAAATCTGAAGAATCCATTTGTACTTTTATAATGTCGCTCCAAAACATTTTTTTGTGTAATATTGTAGATTCAAAAATTATTGACAATAATTTTCTAACATTTTAATTTATTGTATAAAAAAATTTCATGAACTATAAAGAAGCTTAAAAAAAATTAGTTTGTTTTTATAAACATAATGCAAACTATAGCTTTTGATAAAGTATTAATTGATGTCAGTGTTTTATTTATCGGTATAAATCAGGTGACTTGACTTATTTACCCAATTGTGTATCAATGCTTTATTTTCCCGTTCAGAGCTGCTCACTAACGTTCCTGTATCAAACTGTAGTAACACACTATGCTTGTTTTAAGAATAAACCGGTTTTTAAAACACTATCCCAGTATGCTGAGCACAGTACACTAGTACCAGTATATGCTGGCTCTAGCATGAAACTAGATAATGAAACTACAATTTAGGTATTATACCGGAGCCAGTATCCTGCTAACTTGTGAAACACCAGTTTCGGTATGATACCGGCTGATGAAACACTGGGTCTGGTATAATTCCCGATCCAGTATCATACCAGAACCGGTGTTTTATACGCCGGCATGATTTTTTTTATACCAGGAATTTTTTCCAATAAGGTACCCTCTTGAATTCACATTTTAAGTTTCTTTTTATAGTTATATTAAACAATAAAATTTAATTTAGTAATAAATTATATTTAAAATTAAATTGGAAATATGAAAAGGAAATTAAAGTTAACTTTAAAACTAGCATAGTGTAGGTATAAAGAAGTATGTTTTTTTAGAATATAATTCTTTNATTAAACAATAAAATGTAATTTAGTGATAAATTATATTTAAAATTAAATTGGAAATGTGAAAAGGAAATTAAAGTTAACTTTAAAACTAGCATATTGTAGGTATAAGGAAGTATGTTTTTTTAGAATATAATTCTTTTATCCTTACACTTAAGCAGTGTTTAACTTTAAATATTCAAAACATTTTTAAATGCTTTAAATAAGTATTATTTTTATACTGTCCTGTTATATTTTATTAATTTATATTAAATTTTCCACTGGCTGCAGCTAGTAGAAAATTGACCATAGTGCTTACAAAGCAGGTGACCAATTCAGCTAAATCTTGCATATTAAAAAAGATAAACAATGTTGCATTTTCCTGTTTAAACCAATATAATATGCTTACATTAATGTTGTTTTCCCTAACTTAGACCAGTCCATTTTTCTGATGTCAGTGTCTCATTTCCTTGTACAGACCAGTAAATTCGACTGATATCAATTTTCCATTTCCCCGTAGAGACCAGTTCATTCTACTGATATCAGTGTTCCATTTCCCCATAGAGACCAGTTCATTCTACTGATATCATTGTTCCACTTCCCCGTAGAGACCAGTCCATTCTACTGATTTAGACCAATGCAGTGTATTGACCTACTCTACTGATATCAATATATCATGACCAGTCCATTGTACTGATCTACTCTACTGATATCAGTGTTCCATTTCCCCGTACAGATCAATACATTTTTTTATTGATTTCTATTGGTCATTTTTTGCAGGGCAAAATTTACAGCCTCAGACGAGTCAATAATCTAACTCAGGACAGAACACTACTTCAGTTACAAGCAGACACTCCTATTTATATAGGCTTGACAACGAAACCTCGAAACTTTTCTCAAGATTCAAGACGATTCTCGTATAACTCCGTAAATATTAATACTACTACTCTGAAAATTAAAGTGTCTAGAACAATAGTTTCTTTTTTCTCCCTAAAATGGTAGCCAAGATTATCGCAAGTCGGCTACATGATTAAATTACATTAGAGTTACATGATTTTTTCGCATTTTTTCTTATTAAACTAATTATTTAGGGTCCGTTTAAGATATTTAGCCATATGCAAAACTATATAAATATTTGCAATTACAAAATAATTACAAATCTATATTTAGAACTTTCTAATAATATTCATACTCACTGAATACGGGGACGGCAGTCATGAGGATAAGTAGGAAATTCTCAAATGTTGATGCCTTGAATGATGGGTCTTTAAGCATATCTCGCCAACTTTATATCAGACATAAAACTGAAAAAGATTTTTATTTATTCGAATAAATTTAAATTCACTTATAAAATTTTTGTTACAAATAGATTTATCCTATGGTATTAAATATTCCACATGAAAATATTTATTTGTATGAGAATAGTTCTGAAATAATTTTTCCTGCAATTTTTTTAGGTTAAATATTAATAAAGAATAAAACCAGTAGTCTGTAAATTAATACCAGAATAAAAGTCAGTTTGAAGCTGATTTTAAAACCTCATCATCTCAAATATGCCATTCCACCAGAAAGGAAGAAAGGTGTTCAACCAACGTGTCACCTATGTGCGTTAGTTAGAGTGCGAAAAAAACACAAACCACTCTCAATAATTTGCCATGATTGGTTCTGAGAAATTGAAATTTAAAACTTTTTTAAAAGTATTTTAAAAATTTGATTTGTCTGGAACTATTCAACCAACGTATCTCAAGTTTTGTATTTTGTTCACATACATTCTTTAAAATCATGTAAAAATTGTATACCTTACAATTTAAAATGATTTCGACTATTAAGTAAAAAAAAAAAAAAGTTTTTTTTACGGAATTACCTTTGGATAAGCAAATTTTAAAATTTTGTGCAGAAGTATTCCAATTCGTTTAAAAAGTTCGAGATATGGTGAAATACGCAAAGAGTAAAATTAACTTTAAGGGGTTCAAACCTGGTCCGCTATCCTAACCTCCTATATTTTAGAGATCAGAAATCCCTCGGAAAAAGACATATAGGTTTTTTGAGAGATAGAGTACGCCTTTGTGTCTAATTTTGTAATTTAAAATATCGTGTGCACTAATTAGTTAGTATATTTGAGGGCACCCATTCGAAGCATTAAGGTTGATATTTAGAACTTTAGAACGTGAAGATCAGATGATTAGATCAAAAGTTATTCAGGGTGGTTAGTTTTTATTACACACAGTATTTAGTACATCATTCATAGACTTCCACTAAAAAATCAAGCTAAGTCTTAAAACAGGAAAGGGAAAAAAAGTTAAAAATGCTTGTTCAAGAAATGACATAAAAAAAATAACACTAAAAACGATATTTAAAATGGCAAATGGGTTTACCATATCGCTCCAAATTCTAACAACAGTGGGATTTACAATATCGTTAACTGGTATTATTGCTAATCAAATAGCCACGAAAAGGACATATAATGTCTAATGAAATTTAAAATTACGCTGTGATATTTGGGTTTAATAAGATAATATTAGCAGATAAATCCATCTTGTATTCAAAATGATTGAATATGATGGTTGGGATATGATCATTGCCTCTATCAAATAGAAAACGTGAAGTGGAATGAATGAAGTCTAAAATGGTTATACTGCTTGTATTTTGAGACAATTTTATATATAGTTTATGAAAATAACTGTAATGAATATTTTTTATAGTTTTTTTAATTATTTTTATTATGATTCACAAACAAATAGAAACTATGTAAATTCAATTAAAAATTTTATGGCATATAAAAATTAGAAAACTAAATTTGCACATGAATACACATTATTTTTATTTTTTCGTACTTCTAAGTTATCCACATTTCTCTTTAATTTCGCTAAATTTTTTAATCTTGCTTGGTGTCTTTTTTTTTGTTCTTATTATATATAATATATTTAGACTGTAGGAGTGCAAGTAGTTATTTATGTATATGATAATTAAAATGAATGAAAAGAATTGCATTCATTACACGCCTTTATTTTAATGGCTAAAACTAATATTTATTATGTATGTTTTATACTCAATTATTTCTAAACCGCATTTTCGTGTCTAAATTTTTTTATTTTTTAATTCACTGAAAATAAATTAAGTTTAAGTGTAGAATAAGCTTCATGATCACAAAATAAAATTCATGTTAATTAAGTTCTCGAATAATTAAGAATATTTTCTCTATATTTTAAATGCGTCTTTCTAACTACTGGAAAATTGTGAAAATGAACTACTGTTGTTAATTATTACTGTGTAATTAAATTTTACTAGTCTGCATGAATCATTTTGATTGTAACATGAAGTAGTAATTTGCATTCATCAAATCATTATGGCTTATTTATAATGCATACCAATAAATTTTAAATTGAATTTTATCTGACTAGCAAGTGTGTACTTACATGTTTACCGTTTTATTTATCAGATTCATTATTACTCAATTGTAGTTATTTGTTAACTAGCAGTTTCACTAAATAGTCAAAATAAACACATTTCCGCCTGTCTGCTTAAGATACATAGATTGTAACTGAATTGTAAATTAAGTTACTTCTGTTGTTTCGGTAAATTGTACAATTTGTAGCACAATCTAATGTATTAAGCCTTTGTAATTATTCTAAAATGTAACAAATATACTGTTAAGATATTGACACTAGTTGAAAGTTTAAAGATAATTTTAAAAATGTTGATATATTATTCTGTGTACTATTAATAACGTCTTCATCGGAAATTATTCATTGCAAAAGTTACTAATTACGCTCAATATATCAATAAAATAATTAAAAGAGCAATTTTGAAATAATTAAATAATATTTAAAAGAGCAATTTTGAAATAAAATTGTTTTTTTTTGTTCAGAACAATACTTAATTTTTCAAGATATAATTCAAACTTAAAACTTTTTTCTTTAAATTTCTAATGTCTGGGAAATATGCATAAATGATTATTATAAGTTAAAATTTATCACAATGAATAGTATAAAATAGTTTATTACATTAAGAATAAAAAAATAATGCGAGTAAAAAGGTTTCGAATTTGGAAAGTAAGAATTGTTTAAAAGCAGAATAAAAATTAAACGTCTTAATAACATTTAATTTTTAAATCTAAAAATTCTGTTCACTGATGTATTTTACAAATGTTTCATGACTAAGTGGAAAAAAAAAGCTTACGCCTTGAAAAACAGAAATAAAAAATATTAGTTCAAGATTAGCTGTAATTTTAATAAACATATAGGCATAAATACTATAAATAGTTTAAGCATAAAATTCCCTTGAGAAATGCCGTATTGGAGGCTAGAAATTTTGATCAGACTTGTTTTCCTAAAACAAAACATTAAAAACAAACTAAAATATCAACGGATCTGATAAATAAATATTTTTGTATTAGATTGGCCTAATAATGCGTCTCAAATGAAACAAATTGCGTAAAAATATATACAAGTTTTAACTATATTTAAATAATTAAATGTTCTAACCATCAAAAATTTTCAATACTTATTTTAATTAAATGAATTTTGTAACTATTTTCGTAATGAAAAAATAAGCTTAGAACACATAATTAAAAAGAATGTTTGTACAAAAAACGTATTTATTATTGTAGTTTGTTGTATTAGATTATTTAAATTGTGTAATTTTACAAATGCATGCACTGAGGAAAAAAAGTATTGTTAAAACTGCCAGAATAAGATTAAATTTGCCGTGATTGTATGGGAAAGCCAAAAACCTCGGTAAATTAACCAAAGCGCTTTTAAAATTATTTTGCTAAAATTTACAATAAAATATAATTTTATAATGTGTGATAAAATGTAATTAATGTTATAAAATTTCTTAATTTTATCATACTACATTAGAGCATGGAATAAAAACATTTATTCGCCTTCATTTACTTTTCAGCTTTGCATTTTTTTATTAAATGTGTAGTAAAAACAAATATAGAATTTACAGATTAACCAGAATTTCTGGTAAACCGTTACAGCATAAATGGAAAATTACCCTAATAAATAGTTTGAATACTGTACATTTTGGTTTTATTACCAGATTTAATTTTTTTTTACTAGAAATATATCATTACTGTACAGTACGGTAATTTTAAATTTTTTTTCCTGCTTAGATGTTTCGTGATGAGCACTATTAATGTTCGATTTTCTACTTGTAATAAAAAATAAAGTATAAAAAAAGAAACTTCATGGATCTCAAATAGGAATTAAAGTTTCAGAAAAGAGAAAAGCAAAATATTTTGGAAATGACGAAGGTCTAAAGTAAGCTTCACACCGAATCAAAACTTTTTCAATTTTAGCACTATCGTTGGTATAATTAAAAAAAACAAACCCTTCAGTGCTGAATGTTCCGATAAAGCTTGTTTCGTTGACCCCCCCTCATTGTTTCTAATATTAATTCACCAAATATTAATAATAACCGATCTCAAATATTTTTTTGATGCCACTAATCTGTGTTAAAAAAAATTCTAAAAACAATTGATAAAAAGGGCCGTTACAGTATTCACTGCCTACGAATGCCGATTACTTAACTATTTTAATGTGGATATTATTGTGGATACATAATTTATGTGTTGCAAACCTATATTCAATATGATATAAGAGTTTATTGAGCATGTGCTTCCCTTCCTTATCTGACTTTATATTCTAAAAAAAAACACTTTGAAACTGTTAGTTAAACTAAAACGCACATTATTAATATTTTTTAGTGAATCTGGGCATCCGTAGTGATTAAGATACTGAAAATACGCAGTTATGTAAAAACATCAATATTCATACCTAGGCGATTGTATATATTCTAATTTTGTTGTCTTATTTCTTAAGTTTTTATTTTATTTTATTTAGTTTGTTTCATTGTGTTAACTTATAACATGTTGCATAAACATATTATAAAGCAAGACAACTTTCGGAAAATTGGTGAGATTCCAATGTGAACGTTGATTTTTATAATAGATTAAGAAATCGTTATTAATTTGTTTGGTTTTTTTATTGCATTTAATAGTTTCGGGAGTTTGTTGAGAAAAATTGCTTTAAATGATTGTTAGCTTCGAAAATAAATAAAAGTTGAGCATTTATGTTCAATATTTATTATTTAGATATTCAATATATGGTTTTAAAATTTTCGTAAATTTCAACACTTTCCATAATCCTAAAATGATGTAATAATTTTAACCATTTCCTTTAGAAGCAAATCTTATTAAAGCTAAATATACTAAAATTACATTTGAAAAGCGACCAGCATAAGAGGAATTCCATATGGAAATACAAAGTTTGAACAAAGACATGTGAATTCTGCCGATTTAAATTATAAGTAAGATAAATGTTTCACATTTTTCTACATTCTTATAAGTAAAGTTAAACTGAAACTTATCAAACTTCAAAATAGGATTTTTTTTTTCAAAGGCAACATTCAACATTTTATGTATTTTTTCCACTTCCAAATTGCGTAACATAAACTTTGAAAAATGGTAGGATATATTTCCACACATGTTTCCTTTATTTTATTCCAGTAAAGTGATATAGAGAGGATGGGTAAAACTTGGACATTTTCTAAAGTGACATTTCGAACGACAATTCTGCGTTTTTTTTTCTCTTTCTTTTGCCATATTATCTTTTGTCAACTCGAGAGTAGGATTCGAAAGGATTTTGGCGCATTGTAAGTCTTATTTTAAAATATTGAAATATGCAGAAATCTCTGTCAGAAAATAAAATTCTACAAATTGAAACATATTATGATAAATTTCTAAGATAAAAGTATTTACATTCATGATTCTCCTAAACGCATTAATTTTATTTAAAGTGGGTTGTTTGGATTACGTTATATGATAGTCATCTAAATATGGCTGCTATGATATTTTTTTCTTTATACAATATCGAGTATAGTTCTCTTTAAAGATTAAGATTTATAATAGTATTTAAATTAATCACTTTTCCAAAATCTAACAAAAGAATTGCTAGACTTCCTTGTGTCAAGATGGATCTTCCGGATAACGCTAATATAAAGAATGTGAAAACACTAAAGTATCTAGGTGTTATCTTGGATCCACAACTCACCTGGATTCCCCATCTTGACGAAGTTAAGGATCGTGTACAAATGTTCAATCACAAATTAAAGAGGATTGCTAGAGTCACCTGGGGTCTCAACCATCATGTTCTAAAGAAGATCTACCTCCAGGCAACCGAGAGAATCATCATCTATGCGGCCTGTGTCTGTTTTAGAAACACAGTCAAAATAAGAGAAAAACTAAAATCAATTCAAAGAATTCCGCTTATTACCATTACCAAATCTTATAGGACTGTCAGTACTGATGCACTCCAGATACTGGCCGGGGTAAAACCAATCTACTATAAAATCATCGACGAGATTTACATTAAAAGAAATATCTGGAAATAGAGGATAGAAGACATCAATTGGCTTGGTAATCATATGTACTTTCCTGATCACCTCTTACTACCTCCCAAACTGGTTCATCCCTCAAACTCTCTCGCGTTGCTCTGGGGGAAATTTCTTCCAACTAACCATGGCATTGAAATCTTCACAGACGGGTCGAGAAGTATAATAGTATTTACCAAATAAATTAATATCCAGCAGATTTATAACTATTAGATATTACTTGAAATTCATAACTATTAGGTTGCATTTGAAATTTGTAATTATTGGAGAGCATTTGTAATTTATAACTAGTACGTAATATTTAAAAAAATAGAAATGATGTACTTTTACAAATGGGCAAAATCAAGCAAAACATTTTAAATACATTCCTTAAAAATTAAGTTTTTTGTGTACTCCAAAAAGACAGTCTTGATTATTCAGTGCTTAAGGCACTGATCTGTCATCATGAATTAGGAGGATTCGTTCCCCATTAACAGCTTGAAGCTCACTCAGTCTCAAATGTATGGATACTAGCTTATCTGGGAAACAAAGGAGGATCATGTGCAACGCTGAACATATTGTCACTGACATACCAATTTTAACAAAATTGATGTGGTTCTGTCTCTTTATAGGCTGCTGAGGGAGTACTTAACTTATCAAATATTGAAAAATGTAAAATTGAAAATAATAATCTTGAAGTTATTCTGATTTTATTAGTTTAGCATTTTCTTCCAATTTGTTTTAATTACATCTAAAATACAGTCTGGAATAAAACCACAAAAGTTTTAAAAGGTGGCATGGACAAAATTCTTAAAAATCAGATTTTTTTTGTTACTTAAAATATATGGGATTAATTATTTTTTAAATAGTAAAAATATTGTTTTGATCTTAATTATGACGTGATAGATAGAGCTTTTTTCCATGTCAAACTTCAAAAGATGGTGAAATTTCTATAGCTTTTTATCCATGATCCTGTTCTTATACTTTTCTAAATTATTAAACATAATCATTTCAAGAGAAGAAAAAAAAACAGCAAAAAACTTGAAACATATAAGTGTGATTTTTTTGCTTGCTTTCAAACAGTTCGAGAAACATTTTATAATTTTTTTAAATTTGAAAAATTGAAAAAAATTGAAACTTTAATTTTAAAAAATTTCCAATGCTTTCCAAAAACAAACTATTGATACATACAAAAACAAGTGCTTATAACAAATAAAATCACGGGTTATAATATTATATCTGAAATATAATATTATAATGAGATTTTACATCTTAGCATAGTATTTTCTATAAAATCTTAAAATAAAAACAAAATCATTTTTATAAGATTCAATATTTTTTTTTAAGAAACTCTTATATTTTGGGTATCTGTTTGTTATTTTTGTTTTTTTTTTAAATATAAAATGAATTCAAAACAATACAAGCACTCTTCAAAATAAATAAATAAACAAAGAAATGGATCTTTTACCCAATAATTCATTAAAAATTTCTACCTGATTCTTTTTACTGGATTTCTTTCCGTATAATATCAATATTGCATGGTCACATAAAAGTAGTTTTTCTATGAAACTACTGAAATGATTATTTAATATTGCTTGTTTCGATTAAGGTATTTCTTTTCGATTAAAGCATATTATAGCTTGTCAGTTTAAATTTGATATTTTGACTAGCAAAGTTTGAACTTTTAAAATTTTTAATCAAAAAACTAATTTGGAATGTCATAAAATAGCTAAAATATAAGACAAATTTTAAAAAAAATCTGATTAAAAATTTTTAATTTTTTTACCAACCAATTTAATACCAACCTAACTGAAAAATAAATAAACATTTATTAGTAAATGCTTTAATAAATATGCAATAAAAGTGTGCAGAATACTAAAATTTAGAAAAAAATAAAAAAATAAAATTTTAATCGAAACAAACTTGGCATTTTTTTCTTTAACTCATTAGCAAGCAATAGAATTTTGTAGAAACAACTAGAATACAATATTCCAGAATATGAATCACTCTTTAGATAAGCTGAATATTTCTCATGAGGCACAAAATAATTTAAAACCTTTATTTTTGAAAAAAAGATAACATATGATTTATTTACAAACATTCTAACTTAAAACTACCTTGTGTTGTTTTTTGACACGAGAAGCACCTTTGGGTTCATTTTGATCGTTTTTTGCCATTTCTTGTGTCATTATGGAAGATACACGTGAGCTTCTTCATTTGTGACTTTTTTTGAAATTGTTTCTAATGCTGTATCGAATTTCATGCAATTCTATTGATTAGTAAAATACATATATATGGAAATACCTAAAACAGAAAAAATGTGCATTTTTTTCACTCCTATAAGAAAAACGTTTACTTCTGATGTTTTACGTCTGGTTTTGATTTTGCAGTACTGAAAATATTATGAAGATGAATTGTAGAACAGAGAATTAAGATTTGCAGTGCAAAAAAATTTCAAGCTCAGCAGTTTTCATAAAATTGTTGGGTGTCTTAGATTCGATTACTACAGTAGCGCAGTTAGTTTTGTTCCTATTGAAATATAAATTTGTTATTGCATCTGAAAGAAATCATAGACATGCTGATTATAAACAGTTATATTTGTTATAATGCTGGACAAGAAAGTACTGTTGGTGAGAAATTATTGTCATTTAAGGAAAAGTGAAAATTCATTGTATGACGTTCGAGCCACATAACTTTGATTTCTACTGATATAAAATGCAAAAAATAATTTCTTGAATGGCTACCTTTATTTGTTTTGTTTTTTTTAAAACCGGGCAAATGAATTATAACCTGAGAAAAGTATAGTTCTCTAATTATTTTATTCTCTCACTCCTAAGCTTTTGTCGCAGAGGGAGTCTTTTGCTTCAATGAAGCTGGCAGATAAAAAATTTCCGTAAAAATAAGCTAGTTTACAGGAATACTACCTTTGAATAATGGAAAATTTCCTCCTAATTTCAGTTTCACTTCTGCGTCGTGACATTAATTTTTGCTCTGCGAAATGAATACTATATTCTTACAATATAGGTGAAAAAGAAAAAGATTTATCATAATTCGGAATTGTTTTCGAACATGTTTGCAAACGGTAGCACAGAGAAGCCCTACACTATCACTTACTACAATAGTTCAAGAAGTAACTTAGGCAAAGCAGACTATTTGTTAAGGAGTTATGGCGGTTTTAGGTAAGTCCAAAATCCGATAAATATATATATATATATATATATATCAAAATGAAGAATAAAGCAAAGAAAAATAGTAGACATATGAAAAAAGGGGGGAAATAATAAGTAAAAAAATAACAAACAACAGTTTGAAGAAAAAAAAAAAGGGAAACTTATTGCTTTTCTTAACTTTCTTCGTGTCTTCTTGTATTTATTTACTTCGTTATATATATATATAATACAAGAGTACTGTATTTATACAGTACTCTTGTATTATTGTANTATATATAATCTTTTGATTTCTAATTTTTAATAATCTTTTACTGAATTAATTAGCATTTTAACCTTTTAATCAAAATTTATTTCACTAAGTCTCCTCATGTTGTAAAATTAAGTCAATTTCTACTTAAACCGTTTTATCGATTCCATGAAAAACAACAAAGAAATGTATCGCTTATGAAGGAAAACATACATTTTTGAATCAAATTAATGGAAAACAGTTCAACTTCAAATATTATCATTGATTAGCTCCTACAATCAGCTATCTCATAAAATCATTTTTCTAAAACTATCATGCAATTGCCATAATGCTTCCTCCAACAGAAGAAAAAAAAAGACAAAAAAAAAGTAAATCTCATTTTAAAGGGCTATCAAACTGTTCGAAGGATCAACTTCTTGAACCACTCATCAAAATTCTAGTCATGAACAAATCAATACCAATCATTATTCTCTTCCACTTAGCTTCGTTCTTATTCTATGGGCAGCGTTGAAAACATTTAGCCTTTGGATAGTACACCGATAAACTAAATATATAGATTTATCCCTTAAACGTGATTAAGGATTCTTCCGACATATTTCAAGACTTCCGCCAAGTTTTATTTTCTTGTGAGTGTTTTTCCCTGGAAGGTAAGAGTTGCCAAAAAAAGGAAATCATTACCTTTAACTGAAGATCCATATGATGAAAAGGAAGTAAGATAGCCTACGTGAATTACATAATTCTAATCTTAAGAATGCTGGAAATATGTTTTTGTTCGTTAAGTATAGTTTAGTAATGTTTGCTTGCTTGATTTAAGTGAAGATTTATAGTTTTTATTTGATAAAATTAAATGCATACTTTAAGTCTTCAATACATAAGGAATATGAATGTTATTCTGTAAAGACAAACATTAACATATATTTTTAGAATCCTTATCAAAAATGAGAAAAAAAATCATAAAATCTAACATAAATTCTTTAAAAAGTGTAAACGGTAAAAAAAAAATCACTGTACTTAATTGAGGAAGGCGTGAATACAAAACACTAAAAGTTGCTTACCTGCACTGTTAGAAATTCTCAGAAAAAATGGTTAAATAACAATCTATTTTATTCCTATTTTACCATATTCAAACAAAATTAATGAAGTCACTTTACATGCTTAATGAAGCCACTTTGCAGCAGCTTTGTACTTTTTATTGCTGAGAGGGCTAATCTGCCCGTCTCATGACCGAGAGAACGGAGGTTCGAGTTACTACGCTGACAACGCAATGCATCCATCATTCCCTCCACATGAACATTTGTGTCAGTGTCCTGCTCTCCCAACTCCACTGCACATTACCTAACGAAAAGCCTAGGTCCAATCCCCAATATCCAGTTAAATTTCTTCTTTAACGATTTTGAGAAAAAATGCTCTTAGTAAACGTTTAAAAAATCATATAGTTTTGTATTCCTGGTTTTGCAACAATACAGTAGCAAACGGTTTGTAAACCGTAAAATTAAAACATGCTTTTATCCAACAAACTCTACAGTTAATTGGATGGAGAGAAAGCTGCCTTTTATTTTACCGAAATTTAAGAATGAAAACTATAAGTGTGTTGAAAGAAGAGTGTTTTACTAAGGTGACCAGAGAAATGAGGAAGAACAGAGAAAAAATCCACAGACACTCTCGCACTAAGTTTATAAGTTCTGAAGAAGACATATACTTACAACTAATACAAGAGTACCGTATTGAACTCATGACTGTATGACCTTGAGGACTGTGAAGGGAGAATCACATGCTCATGTATATTCCTCACTGTCGAACTTGAAGAAATTAAAGACGTATATTAAAGGCATTTTTTTTATGCATCACATAGTACACTGAACATATGTAGCTTCGCAAATGTTTATGTATTTAATGTATCCCAGTATATATATAAAAGAAAATGCATACTATATTTATTTAACAACTTTGCTAGAAGTGTATTTTTTGTTGGTTAAAGTATGATTAAATGATGTCTGCTACAGGTCAGATACTTATTTGATAAAAAGCAAGCATGATATATAATATACATCCAATACAAAGTACGCTTCACTTTCTAAGCATAATAGCAGAGAATTGAACGCTAGCAAAATATGTTTTCAATTTTAAGAATAACCTTTTTATGTGGCACTGAATAATATAATATTTTCAATATCTAGTATGGTATTCGAAAAGAGATATTTGAAGTGAAAAACTATAAGTATTATTTTTACGGCAAAACTACGTACATAGAAATAGTAACAATGTATATGTATCAAAATGAAAGATTAATACTATGAAAACTATAATAAAATAAATGGAAACATAACAGGAAACATAAACAAGAAAACATATTTTTGTAATTTAGAAATAAGCGGTAGTTTCACAAAATAGCTTTAAATTAAATTGAAAAACTGAAACATTTAATTTAAGCATTTTCTGAAATTGCTAGTCATTCTTTCGGATGTCAGGCTATACGTAAAATATTAAGCATTTACTACTTTTTAGGCAGAATTTAAGCTTTTTAGGTAACAGTTCTGTAGTATGTCGAGGCGATATAAGAAATATGAATTATTTACTACTTTATAGGTCAATTTTAGGCTTTTTCATTGAATAAATAGCCAATTTAACGTTAACAATAAGTTAATGCGGTATATCTACATATATATATGAGGGTCATTAACCTGGTCAGTCCGCCTAACTTTGCATTATATGCAATGGGGAGCCACGTAACTGCCTGCATCGCGGCACCATCTATTGGTAAGAGGGACTGACGCATGCGCAACGTTTGACGTTGCATAGCGAAAGTACGGTTGCACGCCGAAGAGAAGGTGGTCACACAAGTTATTGTCCTCTCTCGGCCAATGCGGTGAAGACGACATTACATCAGTTTAGATGGGAAACGCTGGAACATCTACCTACAGTCCGGACGTTTCACTGTGCGACTTTCTGTACCTCTAAAACAAGCCATTCGTGGACATCGACTCACAACGGATGACGACGTGTATGATTGGGTCCAGGACAGGATCCGACAGCAGCCTACTAGCTCTTTTAAATATAGAATCAACTGGCTAGTATTGAAATGGGATAATTGTGCCAAAAGTTTTGGCGAATATTTTTGAGTATGTAATGAGTATGTACTGCATTTGAGAGTAATAAAATCGTTACCGTTACTTTACACTAGTGACCGGGTTTCATTTGTGCCCCTATGAATGAATGAATGAATGAATATATATATATATATATATATACACAAAAATTTGACAAAAAGAGTGAGATCTTTAAACTTGTAAACCATGTGATTATAAATCCTGATGATTAATTTTAAAATTGTATGAATATATAAATATTAATCACATGCCTTATTTTTAAATTGAGACAATATGAATCCCGATATGAGGCTTTTAAATCACGTGAATATGAAACTCTATATAGAATTTTAAAGTATGCAGAAATACAAATCATGATGCGTAATTTTTAGAGCACGTAAACACGAATCACGATGCATAATTTTCAAACCGCGCAAATACAAATCACAATGTCTAATTTTTAAAACACGTTTAAGTACGAAAATCAATGTTTGATTTTACAACCGCAAAAACGTATCACGACATAGAATTCTAAGCTCGCATGAATACCAATCGCTACATAGGGTTTTAAGAAGCGTAAATACAAATTACTTTATTGGATTGGATTTCGTATAAATACGAAAATCGATGTTTGATATTACAACCGCAAAAACGAGTCACGACATAGGATTTTAAGCTCGCATGAATACGAATCGCTACATAGGGTTTTAAAAGAGCGTAAATACAAATCGCTATATTGGATTTTTAAATCTCGTAAATAAGAATCGCAATGTACGATATTTAAATCGCCTGAATAAGACTCGCAACGTTCAACTTTTAAATCAGGCAAATACGAAAATCGATGTTTGATAATAAAATAGCGATTTTAAAAATGCA
>NC_092204.1:105402523-105437437 GCF_043381705.1 Parasteatoda tepidariorum | reverse complement strand
GAAACATTCTATGTGACAGAATGGATAATGGGAGGGGTCACAATGAGCAATTCAACACCTGCACTGATAATATTTGACCTTCAACAACAAAAGAGAGGGTACTAAGTATGACGAAAAAGAATCCATAAATATTTGCCTTTATGTAAATGTGTTGAGGATGGTGTTAGTCACAGAATGCCAAGTCTCCCATTTTGGGACCTCTTTAAATAAACAACTGTAAAATCGGTCTAAATCAATTTTTTAAAATTTTGATGGCGACTATATGATGACAGAACAATTGTTTTGTATATTCAATATTTTTAAATTTCTCGACTTGAAAAATTATTTTTTTTCTGAAATTATTTTCATTTGAAGTAAAAAAAGCGATTTTGATTACATTTAGGCAATTTCTAAACAAACAATTTACATTTCGAACCTTCTGTGAAAATTTCTAATAAAACTAAAAACTTTCAACAGTCGATAAAAAAATATAAAAAATATGCATGTGAATTACTCAGCGAGAAAAAAATTCTTGAACAAAGGTTCCCAAAATGGGAGACTTGGCGCTTAATGGGTTTTAAGGCAACTTTAAAAATTTATATGCGTAGTCAGAGTTTTATTTAGAAGCTTGTTTTTCATTTAGAGATTTGCTGTAGGGTTAAGCATTTATTACTAGATGTACGTATAATTTGTTATAAAAATTTTATTGCATCATGATATATTTAGTAACAATTCATATATTTAGAAAAAAATCATATGAAACAAATCTAACTCTTTTAAAAAATTTTGAGTGATGACAATTTTGTAAAACGGAGTACTTATATCTAACTGTTACTTGTTTGTATTGTGCACGCGGTCAGAAGATCTAAGCAAAGAAGAAGAAAATAAACAAAAATAAATGTCGAAAAGTTTAGTTTTCAGAAAATTTCAAGGAGTTTATACCTTTTTTCTCACTAGTGTTTTAATACGTCCAAGGAGGAGAAAAAAATTCTAGCAAAATTATTACCATAATGCATGTCAATGACATTTTTGGTAAAGAAAAAGAACTTAATTTTGCTTAATAAAACCAAATTCACTTGGTAATTTTCATTCGTGGTTACTAAAATTCTAACATTCATTTAGGGTCATTTTTCCGAATTGTGCAGAACTCATTGCCAAAGCTCTTCGGCCGAAATTACTTAGCTTTTTGGTGTTCCTTTATGCTAGAAAAACTTTCAATTTTGTCATATTTCGGTAGTTTTCACAAAACTTTTTTATCAGTGTGTGATTCGATGTTTGATACAGTTTTAATAATTTTCTATACAGTTGTATTGAATCTATTTATGTTTCCTTGCTTATAGGAATTATATATCATATTGAAGACAATGTTATTAAGCATTTTTAGATAAACAATCTCAATTAATAAATAAGACAAAAGAAAAAAGTATTTTAATACTTTTTGTGAGGATGAATGATAAAATACAAGTAGAATACAATTTTCAATCGTTTTTAATCTAATGTACAACATTTGATATTGAATTTTACTGAAAAAGACGCGTTTATTAGCTTTTTTTGACATATTATTCATTCTTGCAACCATACGAACAATTAATCATATTTAATCATAATAATCATTTTTAATCCTATTAACTTGAAAAAAACCGCATGTAATACAATTTTACATTTTGATATTTTTCTTTCACTCAACGATAAAAAAATGTAATTAAATATTTATGTTCTATATTTTGTGAATTTTAATTCAATTACCAGCAATATTTTTATGGCAAATATTTTTTTCCAAATCTTTGCTGAATTAATTAGTTTTTCTTCAATCATATTAACATAATTCATATTAACATTCAACATAAGACAAGAGGTCTTATGTTGTATTACTTTTGTAATTATTTTGATTATCATAATTTTTAAAAAAATTAAAACTGAAAATGGATAAAAAATAGCAGTTAAATTGCCTAGGGAAGTTTGTTTTCACTTTAATTTGCATAAATTTAAAATAATTTAGCAAGTTTCAATTTGGTTTTGTTTTTAGATGTAAGTCTTTATTTGGAACAAAAATGATAATAGCTACCAGCCAGCTGCTTTGATTGGCAGTAATCTAGCTTGTAAAATTGATGATGCAGTATCGCCATCTGTAGTGAATCATAATAACTAGAATTTCAAAAACACAAAGAAAATAGTTTTTAAGTGAAACTGCATTGTTTGCTGATTATGACCAGTTATTATGTTGCTTTTTACTTCTACCACTTGTTCTTTAAATTTGGATTTTTTACCGTTTAATGCTCGGATCAGGATAAAAACAAACAAAGATATGAGCTTGCCCATTTTTATGTCCACAATATTATACATGTCATAAAAAGTTTGTAAAGATGTTCTTACAATTTTAAATTTAGTTTTTTTTAATATTTCAAATGTTCTTTTTGTCTTTGATTTTTTTTAAAAAATATGAAAATCAAGAGAAACAATCGCACCAAATAACAAACAATTTTAATTTTAAGATTTGGAAAAAGCATACGAAAAACATTCATTGTTTTGGGAGTAATTTTTGCGAAAAAGTCGAGCACTTAAAAATAAATAAAATAAAATAAATGTTAAATAATTTATGGTAATATAACGTTTAGACAGCTTTGGTACATTTAACGTTCATGATATTTTCTTACATATTGATATTTTATTGTTTTTTTAGGTAAAACTCAACAAAATCATGATTTTTTTTCGGCATTCATTAGCTTATGTGTTTAGATATTACTTATATGTCATTGTAAATTAAATCTTGATATGATAATGTTATCCAGAGGTAGATTGGATTTTATTTTTGTTACCAAGAATTCTTTTGATTTTGCAAAAAAGCTGTATGGGCATTTCAACTTAACATACACGCTAATAATTTCGATTATAGGACATTTGTAAGGAAATAATGTGGTTTTTAAGAATAAAAATTTGACTAAAATGCGCAACACAGTAAGCTTTTTTAGTTAAATATTTATTTCCTTTAATATTTTGTAGGATAAATGGAAGATTATGTTCGGATTCAAGGGTTCTTAGCTAAGGTGGCAGAAGAAGATATCTGCCTAATATTTCCGTTTGAGGTAGTGAATTTATATGTAGCTAAACAAACTAATTTGCCCTAAAACAAATTTTAAAACCTACAGACCTATTATAATACAAGGTAATATTTTTATTAAGAAGAATACTTTATATTAAAATAATAATTTATTTTAAAATACATTATTTAAAAGTAAGAATTTATTTTAAATTAAACCTTTATATTAAAGTTAATTTTTTTAATAAAATTATTAAAATTACATTTATGAATCAAATATTATATACGAAAGCATTTTTTTTTTTAAAGTTAGGATATATGTATTTTTAAATTTTTCTCTTTTTTATCTTACGATAGATTAAGGATATATTATATATTTACGGATATTATATCTATACGACAAATACGGATTAACTGATACTTAGTAATCATTAATAATGATTATAACATACTTGAATTTGATTGATTTCGAAAATAACGAAAGCTTATTTGCTTTTTTTTACGTTTCAATAATTTTGGCATTCCCCCGCCATTAATGCATAGATTGAGGACATTCCACTGAAGTGAGAGTTGTACGAAGGATTATAAAATGTTAACAATTTAAAGGATGTCTCGATATTTTTTATTTATTTTATCTTTAAAAAATTGGAAATTAATACAATAATATTATAAATAACAGTTTAATTTAATTTTTTTAAGATAGCATGTTTTAAAACAAACAAACTGGTTCGTTCAATGTGGTTTTAAACTAATTTCAAACCACTACCTTCGGAAAGTTTAGGTTTAGCTAATGTTCTTTTTTTGCTTTTCTGCTAATTCAAGTCTTCGCAATATCAGAAACACTCTTTTTTTATTGTGCGTCTAACTCACGAATGCTTCTAGGAAGTATGGCTAACCTTTACAGATAATTGGTAGTGACATAGTTTATATTTTTTGGCCAATAATTGTTTCTGACAATATCGACAATTGTAGTTATAAATACACCATTAATTAGTTTATATTCTCCTTTAAATTAGATGCTTACGAATCTAATTTTGCCCATCAAGTGCTGTATTTTTAATCTAATATTTTTTTATTAAAATATATTTTATATATTACATTCTTAGAAAATTTGAAATGTGTTGAAATATAACATGATTTAAATTTGCTAGATTCTTAATATTAAGCCTAACTGAACTATAGTGTGTTGTAAAAAGTGGCTACCCGATATTATGATTCAACTTTAACGAACTCGTGGTTCAATTCAATATTTATTATCTTATTTATCTCAAAACGAGAGTCTTGTGATTCAAATTACTACTACGGTTTATCATTAAACCGATATTACAGAAAGCGTAGATACTCATTCTTATATAAGTTTAGCAGTCAAAGTAGCTATTAGAGGACTCCTCTTGAACGTTTAACGAAGTCTTTCAACTTAAATGTTGCGTAGTAAAAGTCACAGTCAGGATTTCTTCGAACTATTAAGAAATTATGGAAACAAGTTTATAAATTATTTATACGACGTGGGTAAATGAAGTAATGAGACTGGTGACTTAGCAATCGATGCTGCAACCCTTGTCCCACCAAACTTTGAGAGGTGGTAGGAAAACGAAGCTTAACCCCACCTTGCAAGGGATATCCGGACTGATAACCTAAAGTGCGCTTACGTAATTGCGCAGCAAAAAAGAGTACGAAACGGCTTGCTGACGATTAAAAGTAACACCTACACCAATGAGCCTAGGAGACCCGGATTTAAATGCTACGGGAAATCCAGGGAGGCATGGATGAAAGAAACTGCCCAAGTGCCGAGTGGTAACTAAACCTTTCATAGAAGTTTAAGAAGTGTGGTAATGCTGTTGTTCTGTTGATGAATGCGGTTGTTAAAAGTTATTTTGCTAGTGGAATCAGTTTCTGCATTGCGTTCTAAAAATGAGTGATATTAATATGGAACAACGGTGTGTGTGCCAACAGATTTTGCTTCAGATTTGGTCACATTGTAATGGAAACTACTGCAATACTCCAGAATGCCTAAGTCGACAGTGATTCGCCATTATCTCAGGTTTTTCTGCGGTTTAAAGCATTTCAGATGGAAGAGAGTCAATGGAACATGAATCATGCATTAAAAAAACTTCAAGAACCGATGGATCATTGATTGACGATCAGAATAATAGGTGAATGGTTGAATTTGTATCACACAGATTTCTCACAGATTTGTATCAGATTTCGAAAAATGGATTGAATTTGAACTATGGAAAAGGATCATGCCTGTGAGACTGAACATAGAGAAAGGCCCAACTTCTTGTCACACAACAAAGTTAATAGATGAGTTTTATGAAACTACTCATTTCTGAGGCTACTTACATACATTACTTACCTGACTCGAGTAAAGAATTATTTCGAGGGAAACAATGTTGAATTATAATTATATTCGAATTAAAAATACTTTAAAACTTAAAAATACTTTAAATACTTTTAATTTACGCACCTTGTATTTTTGTAGATAGCCTCAAAATATGTATTGATTAATTATAAGTACATTTATAATCAATAAAGTTTTCGTAGCTTTTCAGTATAATACCTTCTAGCATCCAAATTAAGAATTTAATTTAAACAAAGAAATTTGCCATTTAATGAAACCTAAAATGAGCAGTTGGGGACCGAAAAAATTTGCCATTAAGATATTAGCACTAGCAGTTTAATGCAATTTTTTTTCGATCAGTTAGATTATTTTTGATATGAGAGAAACTTACTATTAGCAATGGTACTCGTTTAAAATAATTCTGCCCCCGAAATCTGCAACGTACTTTAAATTACTCTCATAGACACTTTCGCAAAACTGTCAAGATAGTTGTTTTGGGTTGAAATAGGGCTGCCGTTTAATTCACGTGTTATTTAATAATTTAAAGTTGAAAATGATAGTGAAAAAGCATTTAAACCCAAAGGGCAGATGTGGAACTGAGTTTATCAATGATTTACTCAAATGGTTTAGAATCGCACAGTGCGCAAAATAGAAAAAAATAGTGACTTAAGGATATTTGATATAATGGTTAGATTGTCACGCAGTAATATGGAATCTTAATGGTTGAAAGGCATACAAGATGCATTGTTTGGTTAAGCAAACCAAATTTGAATTAAAAAAATCAGTCCGAAAATATATTTTCTCCATGTAAACCTATTTTTCTTCTAATGGATTTGAATTTTAGTCCCTCAATATAGAGAATGCATCCGCCAACTGCAAATTTGCTCCTATTAGCTTGGATAATAAAGCATTAGAATGTTTTGACACGATAAAGTTGATTTCATTCATCAACAAATGTTTTTGCATTCAATTACAATAATAGTTTTTAAAAGATAATTCTCTGAGAGATTGAATTATTTGTAATTTTATTATTTAATTTGTTACTGTTCAAAAATTGTTTATTGTAAGGTATTCATAGTTTAATACCATTTTAATTTCCATAATTTTAAAAGGGAAAAAATAAAACTTGAAGGGAATCTGAAACAGTTCTTGAAAAATAAAAATTTAAAAAAATCAAGGGGGAATTAAACAAAAAGTATAATGTTCAAAGATCAGATATGAGGCAGGAGGTCATAGAGGTTATGTCTACACTGAAAGAACAACGGTATAGTTTTGGTAATGTGGCCAGAATTATGCACTGGCTGCCTTCACCTCCCAGATAAGCTGAAATACATAGATCTGAAGCTGAACGGGCTTCTAAGTCACTACTCAGAACCGAACTCCAATTGTTCACGTTTAATCTTAGTGAATTTTACCAATGGGCCAAAGTGTCTCAAAATTAACATTAAGGGATTCAAAATTTCATCCGGTCTATCAAGGTCTTATCTTCATAATTGCAGCTATCCTCATAATTTTAGAGTCAAGAATCTATTATTAGACAATGTGCATTTTTGTATCTGATCTCGTTACTTGAAAAAAAGTCCGTTCAAATTAATTAGCTTATTAAATCAAACCCTCGAACATTGAGAACAGGATAATTCGATAAATAGATTAAAAGTTATTAAGTTGTTTTTTCTTTGCACACTGAATTTACTCTATTATTTGATTAAGTTAATTAACTGGTTACACATAAAAATACAACCATGACTATTAGTATTTATTAGCTCTGGAGCTAAATGGAAATGAAATCACTAGTTATCTCTAAAAAAGACTTATCCTTTAAAACTCTTTGCATTTGCAGTCTGCGGGCTGAAATTAATTCATTAATAATGTGTTCTTTGAGACAATTCATTGTAAAAGTCTTGATAGAAATGATTAAGAATTTAACAGTTGTAAATGAAAATGTGTAGCAAAATTCATGAATACTATTATTGTTGATTGTTACTAATTTAAGAATGTGATTCAATTGTATTCGTGTTTTATTAGTTGCGTTATACAAGTTTTTCTGCTGTATTAATTCGCCTGCTTATCATTGCATTTATTACTAGCATTTTTAGTCGTTCTCGTCTGACGTTTAGTGGGCATGTTGAGTTAAACCTTTGAACTCCTTTTGTAATTATAGCACTTGTTACCGAAATTTAAATAGTGGATTGTCATTTATTTTAAATATAGTTTGAGGAGTATATTTAAAAAAAAATGCTTAGCTTACGAAACGCGTTTACTAAACTAATCATATCTTAATAAAATACGAATTTTAAATTAGTTCAGGCCATTTTAACTTACTAAAACGTTTTCATAATTTCACTATCAAACGAAAAATATTTAAGACATTGTATTTAAATTTTATCTTCCTGATAGACATTATTTCATTTAAACTATTTTGCTTTTGCAAACATTAAGGAACTGATTACTGAACACTGATTTTATTTCATTTTTTAACATTTATACTGCACTTAAAATGTGTTTTTGTAAATTAAACGTGTAAAATTTAACGCGATATTAATCATGTCAAATGAAAAATGAGATGGCATAAAATTTTTTTTTCCTTATCTTAAAATTGGGACTTTTTGTAAACAATTATTCACCCTTTTATTTCATGTAATATTATTTTAATATATATGTTTTAATATGTTGCTTTATAGATAACTCTCATATATATGTTTCATTATGTTTTAAAAACATATCTTTCATGAATTATTTTTTAACTAAAAGTAACAATGCTAGTAAAATTAATTTTTTCCATATTTTTATTCATCTTATGCAGTTTTCCAATATTTCCAAAAAAACTGAAAGCGAAATTCCATTTCTGCGTCTTGCATAATATTTTGTAATAAATATTATGTTAAAAAAGTAATAGTGCTAACTTAAATTAGCAATTCAGATTAAAAAGAGAATTCAAATAAATTATTTTTACCAACATAGTATATAAAAATTAAATTTTATTAAGAAAAAATTAAGGTTATGTTGAATAAACATTAAATATAATATTTTTTATTTAAGGTTTAATTTTTAAAAGAAGTATTTTATATATATATATATTGAAACTTTAGCTGAAACATAAAGCACACAAGGTTCACTGTAAAAAATTGCTGTAAAAAGTACCACCACTCAGGATGCCGGTACTTTTCATTTCAAAATCCATTTTCACTGGAACATGTTACGAAAAAAAAGTCTGGTATACCGTAATTTTTACTGTTATATTTATCGTGAAATTTCTGAATCACTTTAATTAAATAAATAATACAGTAAAACTTAACCGTTTAATATTTTACAGTGAAAATGGGTTACGTCGAATACACCCAAAGTGTCGGTACTTTATATCGTTATTTGATACGGAATTTTTTATAGTGTAGAGTACGTTCATATTTTTTTTCAATAAATCAATTAAGTTTTTTAGTTTTTTTTTTTAAGTAACCACCATATTTAAAACAAAAATCATTACATAATGAGATTAAACGATGTATGATGTATGAAAATAACTTTAAGATTTACGATTTCTGTATTTTTGACTTATGCATATTTTTTTTATTTCTTTACAACTTTTTAGCCAATTTAAATTTGAAAAAGATATGTATCATCAAAATCATCTTATGCACACAGTACCACAGCTCATTTTGTCATATTTTTTTACATTACAGTAATTTGTTTTGCACAGATTTTTCTTTCAAAATTAATTTAAACTAAATCAGAATCACGTGGTTGCGAACATATGAAAACGAAAACGTAAGTAATGGACAAAAATGAGATACTTCATAAAATAAAATGCAAAAACCAAATAAACTCACCGATTAATTTAGCACTAAAATGACGTCACTTAACTAACGATATAATGTCTCTTTTCACAAAATAAATATTCTTTTTAAATATCATGGCATTCATTCTATTAACAAATTTAATCACATTATCTTCAAACGGAATGTTAAAAAAAACTAAGAAAATAAATAAATAAAACGCGAGTAGTAAAATAGACCTCCCAAAAGTTTTTTACGAGTTCTTTCAAAAACTCCTCTCGCACTTGAATTGGGGAATATCAATTTCTGTAGTTGTTCTTAGAACAACCACGAATCGTATAACTGAAGTGATCCTGGAGTTAGATCTTTCACGGAAGCGACGGCATCGATTGGAAAACACGAGCAAAACTATCCGTGCAGTAGCGCCACTATTGAAGCAAAACATCTGTAAATTTCAGATTAAAAGAAAGGCAATGTCAAGGTTTCCTGGTACATCATTATTACTACTAATGGCGTACTTTCTCCACAGAAAAAATTAAAATATACGAAAGAATAAGATTGAGATTTAAAGAAATACAGTTTCAAAGTTTAGGGGTAATTAATCAGCATTATTGATAAAGTATTTTTTCGATAAAAAGAAAATAAAAATTTAAAATTTAGATTGAAAGAAAGGCAACTTCACGGCTTCCTAGAAGCACACTATTGCAGGAATCTAAAATTTACAGATTTATTTGTTTCAATAGTGGCGCTACTATTGAATGAAAACATTTATAAATTTCAGATTAAAAGAAAACCAATGTCAAAGGTTTCAAGGTTGCAGAGGTTTTGTATGTTTAGGTAAATTATTCCCAGCAGTAACGTACCTTCTCCAAAGAAGAAATTAAAGTAAATAAATTAATAAAATTGAGATTTGAAGAAATGCAGTTTCAAGGCTTCATAGTAAATAATCGTTTTTATTCGCTAAGTATCTTTTCGATTAGAAGAAAATAAAAATTTTACAATTCAAATTTAAAGAAGTATAACTTTATGGTTTACTGATAATTCCCCTTTTTAATTAACAAATACCTATTCGTCCAGGAAAAAAATTAGAAATATTAAAACTCAGATAAAATATGTAATGTCAAAGATTTGAATAGTTCAATATTTCTATTAATAGAGTACGAAATTCAAAATCTAAAAATGTAAATATAAAAAAAATTAAATATGAAATTAAATATAAAAAAGTCAATGTGTCCTCATTGTTAATTTATTGATTGAGATTATATTTCTGAATTTGAGATATTTTAATTTTAAGTCTAACCGCTGGTCATTTTCTTAACTGTTGTCAATCGCGGGTTCAGGTAAAAATTCAGGTCAGTGTAAGTGGGTAATCCTTTCAAGTTGTTTTTACACCCTACATAGGGTTAGTTGTGCTTATATAGTGTATAAACGCAAAGTTTTAAATAATGCTAAGAAAAGCATTAAAAAAAGATATTATTCATTTAAAAAATGTCTCTAAATTATTGAAATCTTTTTACAGCAATTTAAATTCAACGCAATCGAGGTGCGCTGTCAAGGGCGGAACCAAAGAAAGCTTGAATGTATCACACTAAACGGCACCGACTGGAGACCAACATATGAGAGGAGAGCACGTGCATACACTGACTGGAGACCAAAAAAGCCTGAAAGAACCGCATATACATCCATCGACAGCAGACCAAAAACACTTGAAAGGACCACACGTATTTGCACTGACCGCAGATGGAAAAAGCTTGAAAAGATTGCACGTACATACACCGACCAGAACACTTAAAAGTATAACACATAACGACAGGAGTTTCAGTCAGAATGATACAAAACGACGCTTGGCATCGGATAAGAAAATGATCAGTGGTTACGGACAAATTAAGGAATTGAAAGCAAACTAAAAAAAAACAAAAAAACAATCAGTTAACATTTAAATTTCAATAAGATTTGAACTGGATAACACTAAAACTTAATGGATTTGAACCCGTTATAAATTAATCTAAAGTGCATTGTAACAACATTGAATTCTCCAACGAAGGAAAAATAAAAATAAATAAATATAATTAAATACAATTAAGAAGCACTACACAATTTGAATAGCATTTTATATTTCTAATTCATTTGCATAAAAAAAAAGATTTTAACTTTTATTTATCAAAAAAAAATTAATTAATTAATGGAATTTATTCAAAATATTAAATTTTGCTGCTAACCCCAAAATTTTTAAAAAACAGATATTGTTATATTAACACATTTTAAACTAAAATCTAAATGATCCTACTTAATCCTGGACTAAAATTGTTTTTCTTCACACGTACATCACAGATCTTTACGATAAGATAAATTAATGGAATAAAGAAACAGCATTCATTTTGAAAATTTGAATATTATAGTTTCCATACAATTGAATAATCCTTAAGCATTATATTTTCATACCATTCTGCTTTTCCTACCATTTCAAAATACTGCAAAGTTAGCATATACTTTCTAGATTTGAATAAATATAAAAAGCTTGAGCAAAGTACAAACAAAGTAAAAAAAAAAGAGAGAGAGAGAAAGAAAGTCATTCTATAATTGTGGTTCTGTAAACAAGAGTCTTACATAGTGTCAAAGCTTGATCATGTTATTAAAACGAAAGAGAAACATCAATGTGAGTCCGAAAGTAAGGGGTGCAAATAGAAATTAAGTTGAATTATAAGATAACCGAATATCAGGAAGGAATGAGATACTAAAACGATCAATAGCAAATTTAGGATCAACTGTTTAAGATTATTATTATATTGTAATTACAAAGATTATTTTTTAGAAATAATTATTTTATCTTCATTTTATAACCGGTGTTGAATAGCCGACCCAATTTCGGGTTAATGACTACTAATGTTCAATTCCGTGGCCATGTAATTCTGAACCCGATCCAGAAGATAAGGATTACATGGAGTTACATGGAGATACATGGAGATACATTTGAGTTACATGGAGATAAAAATCACGAATACCTCCCCATGCTAGTCTGACGGCAAAGGGACTTCAACTCATGATCCATCACCCATTAAGGATATTTTACGTCAGCACAGTGGTCGGTACGAGCCAGGGGCGGAATTCGTATAGATCAGCCATCGCAATTATTCGAACACGGTTCACCTCATTGGAAGGCCGATGCACTATATCCTCTGAGCTGCCACGGCTCTGGAATAAATTTTTCAATATTTATTCCAGAAAAAAATATTGAAATATTATCTTTCTCAAGCACATTGGTTTTTTAAACATTAACGATCTGACTTAATCCTTGTACATAATTTTTATTTTTATACAGCATATCACAAATTAAGATGAAACAAATAAATGAAGAATCTTGCGAAATAGAATTACTCATAGATCTATTTTCAACTTTTTTCAAAAAGAGAAAACAAGCTCTATCATTTTTCTTTTCAAAAACTCCAATTACTAGTAATATTTCACTTTCTTTTGTCATTTCTATAAATTTAAATGTATCTCCATCATTACATCTCGACAGGTATTATTCCAATTCTCAAAAGAAGATGCAACTTTTAAAACCATTTGTCAAAATTTCAGACAAAACCTCTGGTGCAAAAAATATGCGAGATTTAAGAAAATGCAATATTAAATTGGATATCCAATTAATTTCCAAAACTCGGAATAAAATTTTTAATTTGAATGTGAAAGATTTGTAGAAACTGTTCCATTGGACTTCATGCCTCATTTAAAAGATCATATTTAATGTTTTCTTCTTTGAAATCTTTGTGAGAAAGTGTATAAAATGTGAGATGATTGAAATTCTTATTAACAAGAAATATGAGATATGAAACATCCGTCTAACTTTTAATACGCGAATAAAAGAGAAGGAATGCTAAGCGGCTTAAAAGTTTCAACTTTAATGAGGTGTAAGACAAGTATTACGTTTCTCGCAAACTTTATGAATTATGACTTGGAATCAATTGAATTTTCCTAGATGTACACGAATAAATTCATTTAAGTTTAGAAACATTCTTAGATGGTTTATTTACTTTTGTTAGAATTTGAAAAATATTTGAATTAAAAACTATGTTACGTTATTTTATTACATGTCAAATATTTGCATTGTCTTAAACTGACGAGTTTATTTTTCATTTTTTATTTCAATAACTCAAGTTCATTTTACAAATTTTTCAAACATTTTTTAAGTTATTAAAATTCATTAATTTAGTCATTTTGAAAAATGGAAATTTCTCAACAAAATTTAAATCATTCATAGAATTTTAAATCTGTTTCAATTTACGGAAATAATAAATAAATAAAATCGAAAGAATACAAAAAGAAAGTTTTTTCCGAATTTAAGGGAAAAAATAATGCTATAAGGAATTTTTTATTATTAAAAAAGTTTTTTTTTTGATGTATGGATGTTATCTGTGCAACTATGATCTCAATTTTCCTTGCTTTAGATTAAATTATGGAAAAAAATCTGCCAGCTTGTGTGCCAGTATAAAACTATATATTTCTTAGATAAGCGCTTTTATTAAGAAATTGACTCCTCTTTTTAAGCTGATTAGTTCTGTTGCTTAAAGAAGCAATCTCCATTATTTTATCAAGTAAAATCCGTTATTTTAACAACAAAAAAAAACAGTATAAAATAACAATGTCAGATTTCTAATCAGTGCTCACTGAGAATAGAATTTGTATGAACAGTCAACTCTGGGATTCAAATATTGGATACCCTATTAAGAGGGGAGCTCTCTTGAGCCACGGTAGCTCAAATGCTCTGTTATGAAGAAAATATCTTAAATTGTGTTAATCTTAAAAATCTTACTTATTGCAATCATATTTAAGTGTAAAAATGCTTAACCCGGCTTTATAAAAATGTCTGATAGCTTAACTTGCAAAACAATTATATCTAAAGACAAATAATAATTAGGAAGGATATCAATTTGACAATTAATGTCGTATCCCAGTTTTTTTATGCTATGTTCAAAACCATAAAAAAATTGCTGAAATGTAAGAGCAAGTATATACTAAGCAAGTCTTATTAAACAAAACTACAAGGCAAAAACTAGAATTTGAACTGACCGTTATGATTAGGTTAGGTTATGATTAGGGTGAAAAATAAGGACAGTATAAAGCTGTTTTGTAAACAAAACAGCCTTATACTGTCAAATATACGGGAAAATTCCGTGAGAAAAACTTTCTTTTTGCAGTGTAAGGGGTTAGAATCCAACAGTAAAATATGAAATAATGTTTAGAATATATTTGCTATCGACATCAGCAGCATGCCAAAACTTGATAAAAAATTAATGTGGCATATACCGGATAAAGCGACATTTGACTTTAGTCGGGAAGAGCTGTTCATCAGCAGTTATGTAAGGTCCAGGCTAATAACAAAGAATAAAGCTTTCAATAATTTTCTCCACACTTCGGAAATAAGAGTGAACTTATCAGTTTGAAGACAATCAGATCTTGTCGTTTTTTTTTTTTTTTTTTTTTAATCAAATCTCAAAAATCTCATAATTTCTCTGAATTTTTGCCATTGTATCACGAAAAAAGGGAGGACCCTAAGGAAATGGCAGCAGCGAAAAAAGCTCGAGACTTCTCGCACCATATATACCTCGATTGTATTAAATTGCAATAAAGGCATAATTTTTTTTCTAAAATTGTTGACCAATAGTTATTCCTAAGTCGATGGTGAGCTTTCTCTGTGCAATTTTTGATATGGCGAATTATATATTCATCTAAAAATAGTTTTGATAATCATCTAAAAAGTTAGTTCATCTAAAAATAGACTTTTGTCAACATCTCATTTGGCGTAAGGACTTGGGCCAGGCATAATCCTAAAAACATTGTGTCCACCCAATTTACCTTGATTACCAATGCCAGGTGTTACAGTTTCCAAACGAGTTCCATCATTGGAAACTAAATAGTTTACTACGACATTATAAGAATTTTTTTTCGACTTTTCTTCCTTTATTTGAAATATTTTTCTTTGTCTTGCTAGTTGATGAGTCGGTAGCTGAAAAAGAGAGTTCATCATTTTCCTTATCTGATGAGGAAGACTCTTCGTTCGGAATCGCATATTCCTCATCGCTAATCATGAAAACAATTTTCCTCGTTTCCCGAGTTTTTTCTGGTAGCTGTTGAAAATATTCAAGCACCTCACTAAATGTAAGTTTATGGTCATTTTTATTCCGAGACATGTTTGCTCAATAGAAAAATTTCAAATGCGCAAGTTCACATCACTGCCTTCCGTCTGCTAATTGGGAGGATTTGGAAAAGTAAAAATCACGTGTTCTCATGTCTAATCACCTCTCTAATCAGTAACTAACACTATTCTGCTTTCTCAGAGCAACTCATCAGCTTCATTCAACAAAGGAAAAGCAGCAGGTTGAAAGTTATGTCTCCAATTAAAAGCTATGAATGATTCATACTTCATGAATGAATTTTCTTATCAATACCCAAAATTATTCATTTGTAGTGCTGACATCATGATTTAGAGAACTTCTAAGCAACAAAAAGCGAAAATAAGTAGGAGAAAGAAATATTTCTCATTCATTATTAAAATGCAACACATACTTTTAGGAACTGAGTCAGAATGACCCAACGCCGTGGTTTTAAGTATAAGTGTCAGAAGCTAAATTTTCATTTAAGTAAGGCTTATAATATTCCTACATTTAGTGATATACGCATAATTAGTTAAAATCAAAAGTTTTCATCCAGTATCGTTTATAGCTTTCTGAGAAAAACGATAACAAAAACGATTTTGGATGAAAATGACCCACTCCGTTGTACTAGTATTAAATATTAGTAGATATGAAAGCAACTGACCTACGTAAAACAAAGGTAATAAGTGTTTATTGAATAAAATAGGGTTTATCAAACAGAACATTTTTGCGTCATCTAAAATAATAGAGGTACTGCTAAAATTATTGACTTCTTTGCTAAAATTACCAAATTTTCTCTCATTTACTACCAAACAGCATGATAATAATAACATATTTTATTGTTTACTTTACCAAATGTCATCAAAGCTCCTCTGTAAAAATTTCCCGCTTTTTGGTGCTCTCATAGGAAGAGAAACATGGTAAAATTTTAATATACTCAGAAAGCTTCGATCATACGTTTTTTTCTAGTGCATTAAGAGAGTAAAATTTTGAAATATACTTTATTGTTATCTTGTGGAAATTCCAAAAAAAACTGTAAAATAGCTTTTAAAGGAAAATATTGAGAAATAGTTTAATGTAAAAAATTTCCCTTGAGAAAAAAATGCGGCTTATCACTGTATTGCCTCAAGGGAACCTACTTTGTTACCTTTTCCATTTTTATACGATACATAAACTGCGATAAAATGTTCTAATGCAATGCATTCTAAAGCATGGTTTTGCCTTGGCATAGATATAACAAAACTATATATGATTTATGCATTTATTTTTAATTTAGGAAATAAATAGTCATTCGAAAAAGTTTGAACTATGTATCACATAATAATGAATAATAATATACTTCGATTATATTTAAATTTCTTTCACAAACTGTGACAAATTTAGTAAAAAAATCATCTTAAAAGATTAAAAATGCGTCTTACAGTAGTTCTTTGACAATTTTCTAACCAAATTAGCTCCTATTTTCCAATTTTTGTATCAAACGTTGGCTCGGATTATTTTGCATAATATATCGCATATCATTATATGCCCTCCTCATAAAATGTATGATAAATATTTATAAGTAATTTAATTTTAGAAATAATTTTAATACAGTCAGATTAAAGAATAAATCTACTAGCATTTATCTATTTGAAACTTTTATTTTTTCAAAAGGAACTTTAAATCTTTTTTGAAATTTTCGCTTGATTAAAAAGTCACAAAGATTAAGGATGTAGATATAAATATGCTAAGCAAATAATTAGTTACTTATATTGCTCGATTTAAATAATCAGATAATATGCTTTTGAGAGAGAGAAAATTACATCCAATATTTTGTTAAAAAATATGCATAAATTTTATCTAAAATAATTATCATAGTTCTGCAATTATATTATTAACACATTCATAATTCAATTCCCTTAATTTCAGTATAAGAATCAATAATATAATAAAATTTAAATATTCAGAATTATTAATATAAATGAAATGGAGGATGCAATAGACATACATACCAATAAAAAGTAATATGAAAATAGAATCTTCCCTTTTAGAGGTTTCCGAGCATTTTAAGGAAACTTTCCATTCAAAAATGCCTTACATTAGCTATCAAATGCTGGTGTTTTGCTGTCGTTTAATATACCTTTGAGATTCAAAATGTGCCAGATACAACTAAGTTTGTATTAAAATATTTAAATTTCGGAAAATTTTATAAAAAAATATATTTAGTAAACACGTAAGTAGCAAATTTTAAAAATGGAAGCAAATTTTGTTTTAAAAAATTATTATTTAAAAAAAGTTTTTTCCTTGCTAAAAATGTTAGTATTCGAGTCACATATATATATGAGTAATATACAACTTTTGAAACAGTAGCTCCATAAAGATTTTAAAATTGAATAAATTTGAAATTTAAAAAAAAAATCATGAAACGAAAATATCAATTACGAAAAATTTAAAATATATAATAATATTAAATTTATTATAAATTATAAATTGAGTATAAAATTATTCCGTAATTAAATTTAAATGTGCTGAACAATTTAATTGTAATGCATTGAATTATTTTAGTGACCAGAAATAATTTAATTATTAATACGTTTTATCAATTTTGCCTGGAAATTTTCCTTCCTATCGTTCCTGTGTGAAATAAAAACATAACAATGGTCCTACAATGCACTGCAAAAAAGACCAATCATAATTAGCTGTCTTAATCATGTAGCATTAACTATGAATACCAGGTTGCATAAAAAACCGCTTTGCAATAATTAGTTGCAAATTTGCATTTCAAACAGAAATTAAGATAACGCGAGGAATAAAAGATAAAAAGGAAAAGAATTAGAAGAGAAATATCTTTTAGGATAAATGCCATAAATTTATAAAGCTAGAAAAAAATTAACAAATTGCTAATTAGTCTTTTTCCTGTAACATCTGACGCTGGAAAGTGCAATTAATCTAAATAAATTAGTAGTATATTCAGTTAAACGCTATGATATGCCTTTTTCTTAATTCCATCTTCAACTTGAAGAAGTTTTTTTTTCTTATCAAAGGAAGTTTTTCACTTTCATCACTCATCAGTTTGATACATTGAATAAAAAAATAGTAGCTTATGTAAGTATTTTTTTTCCTTAATTTAGCCATGAGAGATATCTGGCAACTTAGTTTTTTTTTATCTCAAATATTCATTACTTTTTTTTAGGATTACTTGCTTTAATGAGATATTTTGAGACAGTTTTTTTAAAGCTGAAACAATTTTTTTTACAGATACCAGCAATATATATAATATATATTTCCTTAACTCTAAAATTAGTAATATTTATAAAAATAAAAGCATGAAATTTTACTTTATACTTTTATTTTATTTTAGCTTACTAATAACATTAGTTCTACAAAAACCATACAAATGCATCAAAAAGTCAAATTTAAGTTTTGCAGTTATTTATTTATCTATTAATTCTGAATAAAATTAGATATATTTTTGACAAGTCCAAAATTTTCACTTATAATAAAATAGTAAATTAATCAAAAATATAGCTTAAATTTTTCCGAGCTCTAAAGATTCTTATGGCTCTATATTTTATCGTTAATATTAACTGGCTTTTTTAGCGTCAAATTCTTTGTTGAGATATTTTCTATTTTACTTTTAGTTTCTATATCCTACATTCGTTTTAGTGTAACTCAATCCTAGCATAAACTTAAATGTTAGCTTGATTACCAAATTAATAAAAGGAAAAACGTTTTCGTACAGGGGATAAAATATTCATGGTATTAATAGTTGATTTGTTATATATTTAACTTTATTTCCTGAAACAATTTATTTGTTCCTCAATTCTGGCAATTATTTGCAAATTTAAAATTATATTACGTTAAGTTTATTAAGAAAATGATGCAATTTTTTAATATTTTATCGCATGAAAAATCGCATTTATATAAATATACTAGAACGCAAGAATGTCAACTAGTATTATGAATGTGTGTATAGAAATAGCATTCTTATGTACTCATTCAATGGTTTTTTCCTTAGACCACAGTTTCCTTGATTACATTATTTCATAAATAAAGATTCTATAACTACTTTATTGTTTCAAAAGAGTAGATTTTTCTTCAAACATACTTCGGAGAAAAGCAGTTTATTTTTACTTATTTTAAATGAAAACGGATCATTTTAATACATTCATATAAATAATTTTTCACGAAGTTATATTAAAAATTATATAGTTTAAATACCTTTTACCATAAACTAAGATTATTTAAATACATTTTAACTTAGAAGTAAATTCTTTAAATACATTTCTAAGAAAAATATAATTCAAATATACTTTCAAACAAACCAAATCCTTTAAATACATTTTTCAGAAAATCAGATTATTTTTACACATTTTCCCAGAATAACAGAATATTAAAATATATTTTCCTCAAATGTAAATTCTTTAAAAACAATTTGCAATGATAGTAATTTTTTAATAAAATTTTCCTTGAAAGAAGATAGAGCATTTTCTCATAAGACAGATAAGTAATAAATTTTATATTTGTTTATCTGATGACAATAATGACAATAGTATTTTTATAATTAAAACTTTATGTAGTACTTCAAAGTAATTAATTAAAAAAAACACAACTTTTACAACCTAACTCCAAATCAAGTTATTTCTTCTCTTATCTAATTTTATTTAGTCTGAAGCCAAGCCTAAAAACTATTCTTAAACTGTAAAAGTGGGCGGCAATCAATTCCACTCTACCCTTTCATTTCACAAAGTTAAAAATTCGATCCTAGATTAAACAAAAGTTGTCTGGTAGAAGATTGTAGGGAACTATTAGAAATAAGTAACGATGCTGACCACAGGAAGGCGTAACGCTTTAACCTCTTTCTATCCATTGGGGAACAATTATTCAAGTTCTATGACTTTCGCACTAATCACCTGACTTGTTTCTCTTACTCTATGTCTAACACTCCTTCACTAGTAACATGCCACCCAATCAATTTTTGTTTCTTGGGGAAAATAACATGCCCCGAAGGTTCGTTCCACTTTAGTAAATGGATGGTTGAACAAAGCAGAAACATAAGTGCAGAAGAATAGTTTTTTTTTGTTAATACATAGACGATGTATTTATTAGTAATTCATGCAACAAACTATTTTGCAATTCAAATCGAATTGTTAAGTGCACATTTTTCTTTACTCGTGTAGTAGCAGAATTACATTTTATCTATAATATTTTTCATATTAATATTAAATGACATGAAAATAGCAGGAAGATGACGAAATTTCTACAAATTAAATTTTTACACGCCACAAGATTTGTTTCACTTTAGTAAATGGATGGTTGAACAAAGCAGAAACATAAGTGCAGAAGAATAGTTTTTTTCTGTTAATACATAGACGATGTATCTATAAATTGTTTAATGATTCTTCAAAACTATTCGAATTGAGGAATTAATATGCTACGATAAAAATAGCCTTTCTAAAAAGAACAAGTTTATTCTTTTACATTATTTTTAACCACTTACATTTCAACATAGGGTTGAGAATAGTGCTACTTTCAAAAAAAAGATAGATGGCCAAAATCTATTCAAAAATATTCACTAACACTATCTAAACAGGCATGTTTATAATTTTTTGCCTTAAATTTCCAAAAAATATTCTTTGATGCAAAAGATTTTAACAAGAAATATTATTTCTTCAAATAATTGTATGATAACTGTCTGAATAACAATTTTATCATTAAGGAAAATTTAAAAAATTTGCAATGAATAACAAGGAAAATTATTTTCAACTATATAGAAACATAATCTAGCATGCATATAAAACTAGTAATAATAATAATAATAATAATAATAATATACCAAAAGTACAAAAAAAGTCACTANTATATATATATATATATATATATATATATATATATATATATATATATATATATATATATATATATATATATATATATATATATATATATATATATATATATATATATATATATATATATATATATATATATATATATATATATATATATATATATATATATATATATATATATATATATATATATATATATATATATATATATATATATATATATATATATATATATATATATATATATATATATATATATATATATATATATATATATATATATATATATATATATATATATATATATATATATATATATATATATATATATATATATATATATATATATATATATATATATATATATATATATTAAAATTCGGATTAAAAAAATGATATGTTGAGCATTTTGTCATTTCAGTCAAAAATAATACATGAACATATTTCGATTTATTCCCAGCATTACGCATAAATAATCGAAAAGGAATATTTTTAGTATATTCTTGATCAATTCAGAACTGGGAGACAACATAAAAAATTGTAAAGCATTTCATTACTATGAAAAAAAATATTGAAAATGCATTAGTTAAAGTAGCCTTTGACAGCTAAAATAATGATTCAAACCACTTTAGTTTTTTTTATATTGTTTTTATCGACGAAAGTTTTCACCTTCCCTTCAGAACGGAAAGTACTATACTTCGATCAAGATAAAGGAATGTTCTTTCAAATTCTAACGAAAACAAATCAAGCATTTTTTATGGGAGGTTAGACTTTGTAAAGCAAGTAATCTTTAATTCATTACGACAATTTTTAAAGTGCATTTTCAATTTATGTTTTAATATAAACTTAAGTATTTCTAAAGAGGAATATTTCCCACGATATATTTGTACTGCTAGTTAAAATAATCACATGGATTCTATATAAATAATAATACTGATTTTAAACACCTTGTTCTTTTCAGTTTAGCTTACTGATGACTTTTAGATATGATATAGTACTGATTTTAAGAATTTTTTCGTTTATTATTTCATTTTTAAATATATTTAAATGCTCAAAAATTAGGGTTTTGCATTATCAGGTTTGATCTGTGGATATTACATTGCAGCCTTCTATTTCCTTAAAACACTATATAACATTAATGTATTATAGAGCATTGTATAACTGTATAGTTTAGCAGTATCATATAGTAGTATTATTAAACAGTATTGTATATCACACTGTTAAAATTTTCATTTTAAAAATATTATGAAATAACCGGCAGCAGTATGCCTATTCCATTATTCGTAAAATTAACGGAAAAAACATGTTTTACCTTTGCGGTTTTTAAACCAGTAACAACCAGTATGGTCTTAGAACCATGAATACAAAAGTATATTGTTTCTTCTTCATATACAGAAGTATGCAGAAAACTAGGTTTATAAAGAAGACAATCTTCAATGCATCTGCCATTATGTGTTTGGACAGAAAATTTTTCATTATCATGTTTAATTTTATGAATCTGCATTAAGGAAATCTATTTTGTTAAAATAGCTTTTATCAACTGAAGTAATGATTCAAACAACTTAAATAATTAATAATTAATTAAGTTGTCAGTAATCAGCTTAAATAATGATTAAACATTGTTTTTCAGCAGCGAGATTCAACTTTCTGTTCACATTGGTGAAAGAAAAAGAATTTTGTTTCAAATTCTCCCACACTATTAGAAATTTCAGTACTATTTAATTACAATTTATTTAATTGTTATTTTACAATATTCAAACAGAACAGTAAAATAACCATGAATAAGATGAAAATCGAACTGGTAATTGAGAGAAACTATTTATTAACTGCTTTCACCCTAATACTCATAATAACCAGAATTTTATCGCACTCACTAATCCCACGTCACGAAGAAAATTAGTTCCTTGCAACTGCTATCATATTGCCGCCGAGAAGGCTTATCAGTCAGTATCATGTCCGGCAGAGCTGGGTTTATGTCCCAGTGTTGACACTACAATATTCCTCCATTCCGTTCGAAACATAAAACAATTTTTAGTGTCCTGCACTCACCAATGCCCATTGTGGCGGCGCTGCTATTCTATAATTCTATGTATGAATTGACCTGAAGTTCTTCTGATTTTTCTCATATAAGTTACTGACGTTAATTTGCTACTTCATTCTTCTTTTGATTGTTCGACAGTAGTTGATAGATAAACACACTGGCCGTGCATTTTGTTAAGTTTGATTAATTAATGACCTTGTTTCAAAAAGAGAAGTTTCATTTATGTTGACTAGAAACATTTAACTGGACCATACCAATTACCAACCGAAAAGTCTAGCTCCAATGCCCTGTTAATTTCTTTTTACGGTTGTGAAACCGTGCTAGTAGTGAAAGGCTAAAAAAACTATTTAATTTAGTATTCATGTGCTTTTAACCATACTAGTTGTAAAGGTTTTCAAAATCGTAAAAATAAAAATGTTCTTTACCGAAAACTTTACGGTTAATTATATGGACAGACTGCTGACGGTTATTTTATCGCAATTTTAGAATGGTAATTCTAACAGAGTATTATATGTTGCAAATAAAATTCACTTGTGTTACGAGAATGTAAAATTTGCGTCTAATTGTGTAATCTTTAATTGTAACAATTCTTAATAATAGGAAGAATATATAATTTATATAATCTAATCTAGAATATAGAATAAACTGGTCTAGAAAAACAGTACATTAAAAAAAGCTATATAAGCATATTAATCATTTTAAAAATAGAACTATTCTTTGAGACAAGTTTTTCTAGCCAATTTTAGGAGACAGTTAATAACAGTATCTTCTTTAAAACAGAATACATTTGGAGAGAAAGAAAAAGACGTAATTGCTTAGACATGTCCTTTATTTCGAGAGAAAAAAAAGGATCTCACTTTTCAAACCATGCTTACAAAGGCATTTTTTGTATTCGTGATTATACAATTAGTGTGTAATCTTGAGTAATACAACATGTGCGTAATCATGTAATCTTTTATCATTTAACAACTCTTGCCAATAACAAGCATATAAATCACTCACTTGTCTTGTCTAGAAATTCATTAAAGTAAAAAAAAATTGAAAAATTGTTAAACGGAATGTTCATTTTAAAAATAGAGTTATTCTTTGAAATAAATTACGTCAAGAAATTTTGAAAGACAGCTAAAAACATTATCTTTATTTAAAACAGAAAGATCTCAAAGGGAAGAAAATGTAATTGCCTAGACGTGTCATTTATCTAGGAAACAAAAACAAAGAGAGTCTATTCGTCAAACCATGTTTGCAAATGCATTTGTTGTATACGTTATTATACTTTTAGTGTATAATCATTATACGCAATTATACAATAAGTCCATATTTACTTTACTTCTTACTCTTTAAATTTAACAATTCTTTCCTAGAACAAAAATATAAATCACTGAATAGTTTTGTCTAGAAAATCAATACAATAAAAAAAATTGTTAAACGCAATGTTCATTTTAAAAATAGAGTTATTCTTTGAAACAAATTACGCTGGGCAATTTTAAAAGACAGATAGAGACAGTATCTTTCTTTAAAACAGAATGAATTTGGAGAGAAAGAAAAAAAAATATGTAATTGCTTAGACATGTCATTTATTTAGGGAAAAAAAAAACTCATGAGATTTCACTTTTCAAACCATGCTTACAAAAGCATTTATTGAGACTAAGTGGATTTTCTTGTCCAGATGTTTGAATGATCGTTACCTAGCGAGACGTCATTTGTTCTGGAAAAAGCAGGGAATTTAATTGACGGTATGTTCTAATCAAAGCTGTTACAAAAAGTTACACCGAAAGTGTTTCTTTTTTTTTATATCTGAGTTAAAATTGCATTGCGACAGGTCTTAAATTAGTTTTCAGGGTTTTTATAAAAATATCAAAACACAATTTAAACAGTCATAACATTTCTCGTCACTTATATTAATTCATTATTTTAAAATATAATGGTCTAATGTATAGTAAATTACGTTTCAGATTTTATTCAACTTTTTTTTTCATAAAAAAGTATACTTTAGTATGATTATGTGGCAAATATATAAACTATAAAAAACTAAAATTGAACTGTTTTAAAAAATAAATTTTTAAGTGAAAATTGCATTTATTTATTACTTAATTGATATAAAAGGTTTCAATACGTACTTCGTTCGTTTGAAAGATCATTACTTAGCATTTATTCATCATTTGTTATAGAAGGGCAAGGAATTTATTTTAAGGTATGTTCTAATCAAAGCTGTTAAAAAAATTTTTATTTGAAGTGATTTATTTTCTATTTCAGAGTTAAAATTGCATTGTGATAGGCTTTTAATTAGTTTTTAGGGTTCTGTAAAAAGGGATAAAAGTATGAAACCACAATTTAAACAGCTTTAACATTTCTTGTCGCTTTTATATCCGATTTATTTTTATTTTATTATTTATTTTATAGAAAAATTAATTTCAGATTTGTTTAGATATTTTCTTTCAAATTTATATACATTAATATGATTGTATGAAGCATAAATTAATTAAAACAAACTAACATTGAATTGTTTTTTTTTTTTTAAAAAACTGCACTTTTTTAACTCTAGAACAGCCGGATTTTGGACTTACCTAAAAACGGCATTTGAGGTCAATTTGACCCTCATGAGAAATGGATGCTTTTTTTCAAAGTAAATGATTTTTTAAATAATAAATATTGTTGAAAAATACAATATGTGATAATTTTTAAAGATGAAAGAAAAAATTTTTGTACATGTTTTTTTTACATATTATGATAAATATATATGTAATAATAAATATATTTACATATTGTAAAAAATATATGTTATATATTTCGAAAATACAATATTTTAATAGTTTTTAGACATTAAAAAACGTTTTTTGTATTTATTATTGCAATGAAAATGCTGTAATATAATGTAATATTGTATTACAGATCGCGAAAACACAAGTAATATAAAAATAAACAAACTACTTGAATATAAATAATATACATCAACACATAACATGTTTTAAAATAGTTTTGTTAGATCATTATGTTAAGTTCCATAGACATTAGCGTAAATGTATGCAGTATGTCCGCGTGACGTGAATGTGACAATCAACCAATTGTTATCTAACATTTCTTAAGGCTAGTATTCGTTTTATTTTGTGCCTTGTGATACTAAAAGGCATGTTTCTTATATTTTAGAGACTGAATTTATCAATTAGAGGCAAACTGATGTACAAAGTACTAATTTGTTGTTCTTAAACAAACTCAAGAATCAATTTGCAATTAGTATTTGGGGGAGGGGGCAAAGACTGAATTGAAAAAAATTCAAGCATCAGTAATATCATAAACGTTGAGAAGAATTGCAAGGCATCACTGCAACTGTCACCTATAGTGGAATAATTTTTTAGCAGCTAGTCTGCTAATCCTACGTCACATTTCGTATCTTTTTAGTTACTTATAATGCTTGGATTATACTTTGTGGTATTGTTTACAAACACATTCGCATGAATACAATTCCGAACTATGATAATTCTTTTTTCTTTTTCACCAATATAGTAAGCATATAATTTTAATTTTGAAGAGAGAAATATAAGTGTCATGACGAAGTAGTTATACTGAAATTAAGAAGAAATTTTATTTTGTTCAAACGTAGTGTCCTAGTGAAGTAGTTATTCATTTATTCTTCATTTTTTTTGTTTTTTGTTTTTTTTACGAAAAAAATTATTTGTAAATTTTATTGTGGCGGAAGGCAGTAATTCCGGTGCCCCTGCTAAGGAGTGGTTCCAGAATTAAGAGCAATATGTTTTCCCTTCGGAAATTTAATATAAAATAAATTATATAAGTTCACAAAAAATATCACACGTGACATTCCTTCAACACGGTGAACCTTCATTTCTGTTCTATAATACATCTGCATAGTATTTACAGTTCTATAAAAAAAAGACAGACACAAAACTTTAAAAATGAGAGTCTAAATAATCACTTTTGGCTAATTTAGGTATTTCCATAATTATTTAATTTACTATTCAACAGACAGATATGAATTTTTGATATAGTATAACTAGAAACAATTTTGGAAAAGTCATAAAATATGAGCATCGAAACTCACGTGTATCTTCAAAAGTGACATAAGAAATTGCAGAAAAATAAAATAAAGATAAAAATGACCGCTATGGCGCTTTTAGCGTTAAGCTACATTTATATTTCAAGTATGAATATTTCTCTTAATAGTAAATTCATATGAAAGTATTCAATACGTACGTTTAAATGACCGTTACCTAGTATTTGTTCATCATTTGTTCTAGAAGAGTCTAATGTTCTAAATAAAGCTTTTATAAAAAATTTCAATGAAACCCGTTTTTATATTTGTAACTGTGTTTGAATTGCATTTTATAGGTTTTAAATTAGTTTTCATGGTTTTTATAAAAACATCAAAGTAATGAATCTTATTCATTTAGTATTTTTATTTCACTTTTAATTTCAGAATAAATTTAGTTTTGCATTTTGGTTTTTTGATTTTTTTTCTTACAAAAATATAGATTTTAATATACTAATATGACACATAATAAAACTCGAAAAATCAAAAATTTGATTGTTTTTAAAAGAACATTCTAGAAGATGTATTCTGGACACAAAATTTGTATAAGCATAAAGAAAGTAAATTTAACTGATCTGACATGAAAGATTTCTATACGTTAAACGTAAGATGAAACTAAACAGCTTAATTTCATAAATATAATTTTTTTTTAAAAATGGAGAACCCTTGTAATAGTTAACACAGTTAAAATAAAAATTTAATTAAAATTAGTTTTAATAATTAATTAATTAAAAACGGTTACTAATTTTATCTGGTTCAGTAAAAATTGCATTTTATAGTAATTTATAGAAAATTTGATTCTTCATAAGAAAATCAAATATTAATGAAAATATTAAATAATGTTTCTTTTTTCCTTTTTCCTTACTTTTTAAAAGTAAACTAAAGTTTTCAACGATTTTAAGATTTTTCTAAAACAGTGTAAAAAAATCCGATACTTAATTATTATAATGATACAAATTATAAATTAGAAAATAACAATGGCTAATGCCACAGAAATACCAATAAAACATGTTAGAAAAATAACGACAGATTAATTGTTGTATATCATTAAACTATTAAAAGAAATCAAATTTTTATGAAGATTTTTTCACTACGACCTTGTTTAAATTTGTAAATAATAGTTTCATGGTTGAAGTATTTAAAAAAGAACTGCAAATAATTCTAGTTATATACTTTTCTTTTAGTACTATTTTATTACTGTTTAGCATAATACATGAAGAACAATGCATTATGAAAATCAGCTACACTTTGGGTACTTTTTAAAATAAAAAAGCATTATCTTTTATGTGTGAGAAATATTTTGTAGTAATTCATTTATATAAAAACAAGTATGATCATGGGAGACACAAGATTTTATTATTTTGTTAGATCTTTACTTATAATTAGAGATTTAACTAAATGTTAATTTTAAATTAGAAAAATTTTCTTTCTCCTTTTCTCTTTTATATAAGTTTAAAATAGTTTTGATTTTTATCCCTCAATTTTAATGAATGATGTTTCACGTATATTTTAAAACTATATATTTAAGTCTCCTATTTGCTTGCATATCTTTTCAAAAAAAGCTATATTTATTTTAAAAAATGTTTTAGCAAAAAGAAAAAAAAATGAAAGAATTTGTTTTCAACTTTCAATAATTCAAATTTTTCTCTCCTCTATCCGTTTTTTTATCGGTTCAGTCTGATTACATTTAATATTTTTGTAATATTAATGAATTATTTACATCTATGTTAGAAGTATCAACTCTTCAACTCACTCAATTTCTTACACACAACAGAATTTATTTAAAAAAAACAATTTCATAAAAGGGAAAATATTAAAAAAGGAAAGAGTTAAGCTTTTAATCATGACTGAAAACATAGAAATTATTTTTATAAAATAAAATTAATGTTTAAAAAAAAGTCAAAGAAAAGCAGATGTAGTTCTAGTTTCCATCGCAGTTACTTTCATTTCGTAAAATATTTGTTATACACTTTTTCTACAGAAATATTTGTAAATAGCGATTTCTGTACCAATATTAACAAGTGCGTCAGCTATGTTTTGTTTATTAAACTAATCCTAAATCAGAAGTTTCCATAACTTAAAAAAATGATAAAAATAAACATTAAAATATTTCTCTAAATATTAGCTGCAATTGTACCAACATTCTAATATTTCTGAACACCATCAAATAGAGTTATTTTCTTTATGGTTAAGATTTTGTAAAAATATGAATTTTTCATCTAGTAAACTAAACAATCTCTTTCTTTAGAATATTAGGATATTCAATAAAGAAGCATCGTATATTTCAACCAAATTTTAATTATTAAGCCTGGACTCATATAGTTTTCAACGCTAACAATTTTTTAAAATTTTGGAGCATTTAAAAATCGAGATTAAAGCCAATATTCTGAAAGAAAAATTTGTACTACTTAAGACAAGTAAGCAAAACTTTGTTAATACAACTATTTTCTTAAGTTAATTAATTTCTTACATAATTAAAAATTTTAAATTCATATCATTTTCCCTAATGGTAAGCTTTAAAAGGGGTATACTTGTCCGTTAAATTAAATTATAAGCAAATGAGATGTTACATGCAGTAGTATTTAGTGTGCTATTGCATATAATACTTTTAAATATGTTACTATTAAATATTTCGTATGGAAAATAGCTAAAAAAATAAAATTTTTGATATGAATTAATTGAATTAGTTTCTGTCAGTTGAATCGAATAAAAATTACCAAATGCACGAGTTTATTTTCGAAATTTAAAATTCATGAAAAAAATTGTCTTCCATTCAATTTAGGCATCAGATTTTTATATTCAATGTATATACTAATATGCACTTCATGGTATTTAATGCGAAATTTTTTATGTCGTTTTATGAAGAAATAAATTTTTTTAAAAATTGCTAATTAACTCTAAGATTTAACTCCAAAAAATTAAAAATGAAAGCAACATTTTTTTAAACAGTTTAAACTCAAAAATTTAAAGATCTATAACATTTTAAAAAACTGTTCATTTATTTGGAACATTTGCACTTAAATATTTTAAAAGTACCAATTTTTTTTAATTAAACAATAAGACAATGCTAGTTCAAAGCAAAATTTTTAAAATTGTTTGCCATTAATTTCGTAACTTTACAATTGTTTTTGCACCTAAAATTAGTTTTAAAGTATTTTAAACGAAAAATAGAAATTCCTGAATAAGAAATTTGTTTGATTTCACTAAAAAAAAGGTACACTTTTAGTTTTAAATCTAATTATAATTTAATATGTTCCTTTCTATACTCCGTAATTTTGAATTATGGCATTTCTCAAGGCAAGTATGATTGGATATATTTAACAAAAAGCGTAAAAATCAAACAATTCATATATCTTTAAAAATATATTTTAGAAATCATTTCCGGCGTTTTTTCATCCGAAAGTTGCAACTTTTATTTCATTTATGAAAACTGAAAATTTGCATAAAATCTCATTTATTTAAAAGGACAGCATTATTTTCAACTGATATTTTTTCTCCAAATTTATCATCATTTGAATATTCATAACTAAGTTACTCTGAATAGGTAATTGATAGCTATTTATCATATTACATTCCTTTTAAGCAAGATATTTTTCTGAAAAAGTGAGCTTAGATGTTTGTAGTATTCTTGGAAGAGAACCGGCTAATGAGCTTTGAAATGAATACACTTTAATCAGATTAAAAATGTATTTTCATCCTTTTGATTAGCAGTTTCTATCGAGAAATGATGCTAACATTTGACTTCAATCCTAGTCAGTGTTTCTTTTTTCCGTTTTTCATGAAACACATTTTATAACAACATTTTCTGATAGCAGAAAACAAAATATACCATTTAATAAAAAGTTTATTATTCATTAAACCATTAGTAAAATTTCTGTTCATTTGATAGTTTACCGGTAACACTAGTTTTTAAAATTATAGTACTTATTGCCACACGCTTAGTACAAATACTAAATTGATACTAAGTAAATTTTACCTAATTAATGATTTTTAAGCAATACTCTAATGTATCATGAAAAATTACCAAATTTTGCCACACATTGTAAAATTATATTATATTATCTATCAAAATCCTTACCAACGCAATTCGTTAACATTTACCAAGATGTCTGATTTTCTCATGGAACCAGTAATAAATATAGTACTATATTCTGCTAGTTTGATCGTACTTTTCTTTCTTAGTGTAAAAATAATTCATTTTTTTCTATTTTTGAATTATCTATTTATTGTTTATTACTATTTTTTATCTCCCGTAAAAAACGTTGAAATTAGTATGGAAGCAACATATTTTTAATTTTGAATACACTATTCTAGTAAATAAATAACTTGGAATGCCCATTCATGCTTTAAAATCAAATATTTAACAACAACTAGTGGGATTTTTTAAATTCTTATTTGTTCACTTATATATTTTTCGGGCTTTCTATAAAAATGTAGACTTGAAATATATTTGCAAGTTTGAAATTATTATCCTAGTTAATAAATGCATTTTCAAAAAATCCTTCATATGGCCGGTTTTTTCTATCTATCTATCTATCCATCTATCCATCCATATATATATATATATATNACTTATAAAATTAATGGCCAATAAAATAAGGGCATTATATGGGTATATATGCCTTAAATTCAAAGTTTCAAATATGAGTGAAATGGCTGTTAAAAAATAAACATCTCTTCTCTCACTTCTTGTGGAAGTCAACGTGTGCTAATGAACCGTGACACTGAGAGTAACGGACCACTTAATTTTTTCATGGCCATGAAAATAAGGCATAGTCGACTCGTATAAAATATTTATTTTACAAGATTAAAAGGAACGATCCTCAATTGAGCTTGCAAATTTATCAGAATGTGTAATTAGTTTATTTCTTTGAATTATAAATTTAGTATCTTTGAATTGCTGTGATTTTTTTTAACAATAAAATTCAGCTCAATCCATTTTGTTTCGTTGTGCAAATAGATACATTGTATATATATATATGTAATAACAGGGTTACAACCTCGTTATTTTTTGATTGTTATAGTCAAATTTGGAGAATTCAGAAGGCCATAATTCTTTGCAAGCTTTTTATTGAATTGTTCGATGGTATAAGCAGAAGTCGCACCCACTCTCCCAGATGGAGGGGGTACGACACAAGTAAAGACAAATCTGACGAAGTTCAGTTAGTGTACATCGAACGGCAAAATACATGCAAAAACCATTGCTCCAACATTATATACTAACAGATAAGGAAGTGGAAAGGCTCAGTCACTGCATAGTTTGTAACTCTACTCATCATTTATAATCATTTAATGCTTCCTAATATGGAAGTGAAAGAGGCACAAGATTCTAAAAATAAGAATCCTTTGAAGTATAAATCTAATTATAATTCAATGGTATGTTTTCATCTTTGAAGTCCGAAAATGGAAATTCTACATCTATTCTTTACCAAAGACATTTTCTGAAAACGAAAGAGTTTTAATGGTTTTATTAATATAAAAGTTTTTATAATTTTTGTATTATATATATATATATATACTGGCCAGTCACATTAATGTGATCACCTGTAATTAGCTAGAATAACCACCTTTGGCAGAGCGGACAGCTGCGAAACTTGCAGGAAGAGAGTCAATTAGGTTTACTCTTGGTAGGCCCTTTGCTTGTCTGGGCGATCAGTTGCTCTACGGTTGCACGTCTGTTTGTATGAACGCATCTCCGTAGCCTTCGTTCGCCCCTGTCATCTATAGCCCGTGGAGCACTAAATGTGTCACACCGCTTATTTTGGATAGTGCCATTTTGCCATGCACGGTATACTTTTATCACGGCGGCACGCGAACAGTTCACAAAATTACCCGTTTTCGAAATGCTTCCACCCTTGGTCCAAAAGACAATAATCATGCCCTTTTGGGAGACGGAAAAATCGCTACGTTTCTGCATTACGCCAACGACTGAAATACTTTCCAATGCCAGGACATCCTTAATATACACTCCACTGCAATGTACTGCCACCTGCCTTCTGTGATTGGTTATTTCACGTTAACTACGAAAGTAGATGGGGGTCACATTAATGTGACTGGACTGTATATATATACGAAATATATATATACACTGGTGTGCAAAACTTAAGCAACAAGTGCGTTTTTTGTAATAACTCTTCAAGAAATCATCCGATTGACATGAAATTTGAATATGATGTACATTATTTTGTACTTAAACGATGGTGAAAGAATAATGGTGCAGAAATGAATATAAAGGTCAAAGTAGGGTATGGAACAAAAAAAAGGCTTTATTTGACATATAGTGGCGTAACATATGATTGCCTGAAGAAGCGTAAGTACAACAGGCAGATGTTCCCTAGTATGGGATATGCCCTCCCCTTACTTTAATTGTTGCTTGGCATCGTCTCTCCATGCTAAGCTCCAGATTATCCAGGAGTTCTTGGGGTAAACGTCTCCATTCCTCCTTTAACGTATCTTTCAGCTGATGGGTGTTACAAGGAGTGTCGTGTCGCAAGACGTCTCCCTAATGCATCCCACACATATTCTATGGTATTTAGATCTGGAGAGTAAGCTGGCCAATCCATTCGAGTGATATCTTCACTTTCCAGTAGCTCTTGAACATTAGCAGAACGGTGTGGCTGGGCATTATCATCCATAAAAATGAAGTCTGGTCTAATTGCCCTCGGAACAGACGCTCATGGGGTAGGATTACCTCATTGCAGTAGCGATCTCCAGTTACAGAACCTCGGTCGAAGATCTGAAGCTCAGTCCGCCCATTCAACATAATGCCACCCCAGACGACAACTCCAGGACCACCGTAACGATCTCTTTCCGCGATGTTATTGGGATGAAATCGAGCTCCAACCTCTCTCCAGATCAACTGACGTTGAGAATCGCTTGTAGCACTAAAACGACTCTCATCTGTGAAGAGGACGCGACTCCATTGATGAGGTGTCCAGGTTTCGTGTTCTCTGCACCACTCTAAACGATGCCACCGATGGCTAACTTTTAAAGGTATGCAGCGTTCAGGACGTCTAGCACATAAGCCACCTTTGTGGAGGCGTCTGGCCACTGTAAATCTTGATACTTGTCGTCCTGTGGCTGTGCACAGTTGCTGAGATATGGCACTCGCTGACTGAAAACGGTTTCTTTTTGCCTGGAGGACAATGAAACGGTCATCTCTTGGTGTTGTTTTCCTTGGACGGCCACCACCAACCTTCCGAACAGCTGTGCCAGTAGTTTGAAAGGCATTCCAAGCACGAGAAACAACACTTTTATTGATCCCGAACTCTTCGGCGACACTGGTCACACTACGCCCCTCCTCAAGCTTCCCAATCATTCTTCCTCGAGTAAAGTCGTCTAAATGATTTCTTGAAGACATGTTTCACAAAACATATCACTTGCACTTGCAGCGAATGTCTTTAATTACGGTGCTCCTCTTCCTTTTATTACAGCTTTGACTTGCGCGCGCCAACCCACAAGGTTTACGTACACTTACATCACCTACGACGTTTTATTTCCAGAATTTGCATACAAATGATCTTTCTACTGATTACGTGCATATTATACTGCAATTTCATGGCTATCTTATACTTTGTTGCGGAGCTGTGGCCGAAAAACCACTTGTTGCTTAAGTTTTGCGCACCAGTGTATCTATTTATCTATCTATCTATCTATCTACATATATATATATATATATATTATCACTATCGGACAGATAACCAAATTTTTCAGTTTACGAT
>NC_092204.1:105374928-105402235 GCF_043381705.1 Parasteatoda tepidariorum | reverse complement strand
ATATATATATACGAAAACTACTGGAACTAATGATTTGTGCAGAATTTTTTCCTAGTCACATATAATTTCTTTGTGTGACTATTGAATTAATCATTTCGAGCATAACATAGTAATTTATATACTAATTTTAAGAAAAATGAAACTATTAGCTTGTTTTAATAATATTTATCGCAAAAGAACGGTGATAAAATTCAAATAATTATGCCGTAATTATTCAAGACTTGAAAGTGTTATAATTTTAATAAGAATTATACTGTTTCGAGCAGTATATGAATGAATGAATTTGGGGTCCTCCCGCGCTTCTGAATGTTCGTTCCAGTGGCGTGCTTCCTCCCGACTGAAGATTACACATTACAATTTTAAATTCTAATTAAAAATAGGAAATGCTTCCAAAAAATGTCTTTTGTATCTTTTTATCAATATAATCAGTTATTTATTCATTTTTTGGCTTATTGCAGAAATGTTTGTGTCATAACATATCTTTATACACTGTTAGAATTTTTATTTTCAATTTATGGTCAAATAACCGGCTGTAGTCTGTCTGTAAAATTGATCGTAAATTTTACGGTAAAGAACATTTTTTACATTTACAGTTTTAAAACCATTTAAATTTAATACATTTAAAAAACCACGCATACAAAACTATACGGTTTTCGAGCCATTTGAAATTAGCAAGGATTTAAAACCATAAAAAATATTAACTGGACATTGGAGTGAGTTTAGAAGCTTTACGGTGCAGTTATCTATGCGTGAATGAGAGTATCGTATTCTAACAGTTCACAAATAGAATATTGCAGGACGCTGGAAACTCTTTATGGGTTGAAGGGAATGGAGGTAATAGTGTGGTGTCATCGCTGGACCTTGAATCCCCATTCTGTCGGTCATGAGATTGACATATTAGCCCTCTAGGCTATAATATGTACCCAGCTGCAAGAAGCTAAGTTGCTTCACTAAGTAGGCTTAGTTAGTGCGATAAAATTCTGGTTGTTTAAACTTATTATTGGAAAATTGTCAATAAACGGTTTTTCACACAGTTAATAGTGTGAATACAGTTTTATTTATGATTATCTGACTCTTTTGCTTGAATGTAATAAAATAACTATTGTCATTTAACAATTTTTTTTCCAACAGTGTAATCAAAAGCTATTTTTTAATATTTGTAATCAATTAAAAACATTAAGATAAATAACATTTAGTTCATACGCACAACGCAGAAAGCAATGTAACGAGTACAAAAGATATTTTTCTGCGACAGCTGTTAATTTATGCTCATTACGTTGTTCTCTGCTTAATTTATTCCAGTCGTTTTTCCTAAGATCTATATATTCTAATTTACAAAATCGAGTAAATTTGTTATTAAAATTGTAATATAATTCGTAACTGCTAAAATTTCTAAGGTTACATTTATTTTTTGCTTTGAATACTAATTCAATAAACAATGAAGTAAGCGTAATACTGTCTCAGATAATAACTAACTATCTTAGTATTGCAAATCATTAATTATCAAAAAATTAGTGATTTAAAATGGAATTAACAAATATGGTTTATAAAAATCTTTTGAATTGCTAGAAATACTTTGACAGTAATTAACAACATTTTAAAACCTTTTTTCTCTTATTCTAATCATTATACATCTTTCTTTTATTCATAAAAAAAAGTAAAGTATAAGGAGAATAAAATGTAAAGACAAAATATCGTTTTACCGTCACGCTAAAATGGATCGGGGAAAAAAAACCAAAATGACTTCTTCTTAAATATATTAAATCTGCCAAAAATGTTTTCTTCTACAAATTAGCATTTCGTTGTCTCATGCTTAATTATTTAGAACGTAGCATGTTACAAGCATTAGTTTCTTTTTATGTGTTCGTTGTTTTAAGACTACTTTAAAAAAAGAGAGAAAAATTATAAGGAAATTTTTTTTTGAATGCATTCTTTCTGTTCTCTAGTGAATTAGCACAACATAAATTATACCATTTTTGCATTCGAAAAGCTTCCTCGTAAACTTTAATTAAACATGATTCTTCTTAATAAGCGACGAACACGGTAATGCGGCACGAAAGTGCTTTTCGGACCATATGCTTCTAGAATATTTCGAAAGAAACTCATACTTCGACTCAAACCATAATTAAAGCTTCGTTTTAGGAGCTTTTTCGTCCGGTAATTAGACTCAGTAAATGCAAAAGAATGTGGTTAAATATATGGGAGGAGGAAAAAATATTCAAATTTGCCATTTTTGGCGGAAAAAAATTAAATTGGCAGATGTTGTAAAGTTTTAATATTAAAATGAATTTTTATATTTTTTCTCTTGACAATTTAAGTACGTAGGTGGTGTAAAGTAGTTTGTTATACCCATTTCTCTTTTTCCGAAACTTCTTTCAACGTGGGTATTCTTCTAATTTAAGAAATCAAGTATAATTTACATGCGTTACGCATTTTTAAACGTATTTTCGTTGTAATAAAAGTCATTCTAATTTGCTTAAAAAAACTTTATGCCTCACTATGAATTAGTTTTAAATAGTAATTAAAATTAGCTAATTATATCTCATCTTTGATATCTTTGATCATCTTTGATATTTCATATTGGTTTTGAAGTTAAGAACATACCTTTTCATTTTTTTAATAACTCATTAACTTTATGTAAGAGGATTTTCAAACAGAAAAAAACAGTACTAAGTAACAAAAAAGAAAAAATTATATTGAAAAAAAATTAAAAAAATTTGTTTGTTAAATTTTAAATTGTCTTTTTTTCTTGAAGATTTTCCAAACCAGATAGAAGACCACTTGAGCAAAATTATGTGATAATATTTAGCATTCATGCACCTTTTACTATGATTATACCAGTGCAATTCAAAAATAATTATAATAATATTATCTATATCATACTAATATTATTACATCAATTATGTTAGTGCATAATTTATTTCATACAGTACAAATTACACGATTTTCGGATGTAGAATGCTGTCTTGTAAAGTTTAAACTATCATTTTTAGCACTTAGTGGCACTGAAATTTAAAAATTATAGCAAATTAACATAAACGAAAGAGTCAATAAATGTATTATTACAATTGAAAATTAAGTAGGAATCATTAATTTAGACTAATCTATACACTAATTTAAAAAATATATATTTTGTAAATCAAACATTAGAGTAGCTCAGAGATAATATAAAGACGAACTCGAACAAAACTTAACAGAAAGGAATCTGATAGAAATTATCGGCATACATGAAACCACTTAACCAACATTAAAAAAAGAATGAGATTTGAAAATTATCCTCATTGCAAAATTAAAAGCATACATACCTGTTTAAACTACAAACAGTAAATCATTCAGTAAAATCACAACAAATTGCTAACAACAGCATCAACAACAGCTAAGTCTCGAGGACTGATTCTCAATCACCAAGATTAGCTTCTGGCGGTAAAAAAAATTGCGCCAAAACATTAGCGTTTTCGGAAGAGAAAATAATTTTAATTTTGAGTGAATGATTGATAATTTGTTGTTTGCTAATTCCAAGTGTTTAGATTCAAATTAGACCCTTTCAATCGTATAGAAACGATCAATTTGGTTGGTTAAACTGAAATAAAGAGTTCCTCCACGCAATTTTTTGGGTCGTTCAACATCATATTAGATGAGATATTTCTCCTCAATTTTTACTGTTCATAATTAAAAATTAAGTTTCGAAACATTATTGCTCTTCAATTAGACTCGAAAAATTTAAAATAAATGGGAGAAAAAGGTATTCAACTCAGTAATTTCTAGCCGAAAGAACTACAGTGGCAGCTGATAAAAAGCTTTAAAATTGAAATGAATTATTTTTTTTTTTGACTGCGTGGGTATGTAGGTGGTGCAAAATATTGAATAATGCATTTTTCTCTTTTCTGGAAACTTCTTTCAGTGCGGTTATTGTTTTAACTTAAGAAATCAATATTATTTAAACGCTTTAGACGTTTGTAAGCACATTTATATATTTCTTTCTATTCTAATTTATTTACAAAGGCTGTTTGACTCACAATAAATCCATTTTTAAATAGTTATTAAATCTAACTAATGACAATTTTGCTAAATTATATCAATCAACTTTAAATATTTTTTATTTATTTTGAGGTTATGTGAATTTAAAAACATATATTTTTCATTTTGTTTTTCAAATAAAAAATTTTAAACAAAGATTGAGTAAGAAAGCTTTCAATTAACAAGAAAACACAATCAAATAAGAAAGTTTTCTTTTGTTAAAATTTAGACTTAAGAAAAGAGATTGTTTAATTAATTTAGGAGAGTTTTTGTTCTAAATTTGTTCTTCCTAAAGATTTATTGATGAAATCGCGATTCAAATTGCGTCTTCATATTTTGTCAATAGATATTCAAAAGTTGCCTTACAAGAAATTAGGGGTAAGGCCAGCACGCCAGATGATTATTTAAAAATTAAATTTGATAACAAAATATGCTAAAAGGTTTGAGACTAGACTCCTTCTAATAACTAATTATAATTAATTAGAAAATTCTTAATGAGAATATTGATATTTTTAATTAGTTAGTTTATTAATGCTCTTAGTTTTCTTCAAGGATGAAATTAAGAACTAAAAAAGCGTCATCGGAAAAAAATAATCAGAGTATTTGCTGCTATTAAAGGGCTGTATAAAACGCAGTTTATGAAAGAATACAGTATTTTTTATTGTTTTATCATCTTTCCTATTTAGTGTGTATTTCCATTTTGTTGATCAGATTGTACAGTCAAAATCATGCAATTTAACACCTGGAACTTGTTTCCATGGCATGTTTAAAGTCTTTGGATGTATGACAACAAAATTTTGGTCACCTAAGCTTTGAAGAATAGATTTGAGTGACATGTGGAGCTTTGAAGTATAGATTACCTTCTCACGTCCTACTGACTGCCTCAACGTGGCGAGGGGGTGACACTGGGTGGTCTGGGCGAAGTACATCCGGAGATTTTCTCCTGGCAGGGCCACCCTAGGTGTGAAGGCCAGATCAATTTACCCAGATAAAGTCAGTAGGCATGGGAGCCAAGTCAGACTGCTACCCTTTGGGTGCTCCTTAAAAAGTAGCTTCACAACCCTCCCCCCCTATCATGAGCTCTGCTATAAATTTACACACATGGGAGCAAAAATGCAGAACATCAATCCGGGAGTGGAGTATATATTAAAGACTCCTAATAGCGAAGACTGAAAAATTAAAATTAGAAACCCGGACGATTGCTCGGTGTTTGGAAGCAAACTGTTGGCTATTGAGGCCGGTCTAGAGGTCATTTTGAATGAAATTCATTATAGAGCAGTATGGATTTTGTCTGATAGCTAGAGTTCATTGCAGCACTTGAAGGACTGGTTCAATGTTGGTGACCGCACTAGCATCGCTAATTTGAAATTACTTAGACAGATTGCTGTGGTTAACGAAGTGCACCTCCAATGGATTCCCTCGCATGTGGGGATTTACGGAAATGAGGTCGCTGACGACTTGGCAAAGCAGGGTTCGGTTGGACCATTGTATTCAGTTGCCTCATTGACTTTTGACGAGCTTTTCTCCATCAAGAAAAACAATGCTTAAAGTTTTGGAGGGTCCCTCCATCCCATGGTTGGTATTCGCGGAGATGTTCCATTTCTTGTAAACTAAGCCCGTCAGGCATCAATTCTTTTAAATGAAGACTCATTTTGTATTCGTTAACAAAGATTTCAATTCCTTCTCTATGCGTCCCACAGAGGACTGATCGTTAAGACACGGTTCCCAGCAGTTCACCAAAGTCAAGCATCACTGGCTGCTGTCAGTGTGCGGGTGGGTGACCATTCGGATTAGTCTGCGTAGGGACCGAGGGTGGTGTGTGGAAGTGGTACTCGTTAAACTGTTCTACCGTAAAGTGCTCGACTTCGCGTGCTGGTCGTCGGGCTACCGAAGCGGGGTGCAATATCCCCTCTGCAGAGGATCACAATTGTGATATCATGTCTTCGGATCATCTTCAGGGATGTTTCCCAGACCATCACCAATAGCCCATTGTGCAGCTCTAATGCTAAGTAAGTGAACTACAACAACTTTCACAATACATTTCTTGCTTAACACAAAGACATACACGAAGAAATGCAGAACGTATTAAAAACTAATTATGCATTGGACTTGGAGGTGCGCAAAAGAAAAATATATGACGGTTACATTAAAATACATAAACAAATAATAAATCTAAGTTAAGTAAAAGACAGTGACAAGAAAAAATTCACAAATTAACATTTTAACAAATTCGATGTTCAATGTGACGTTGTATTAAATTAACTACAAGTTAATTAACATTCTAACTTTAGTGGTAAAACTTAGCTCGACTTTAGCGAGCCATTTTATCCGTGAATTAGTGATCGCCTTCTTGTTGAGTTACAAGTACCGAATTTCAAAATTAAAATACAAAATATGTTTCAGTCGTCATTAAGGATTTCTCGGTAATCGAATGAAGAGTTTAAAATTTTATTAACTTAGTTCCCTTTAAGACGCTGAGAAAATTAAGTTCTTATGTAAATTCGAATACGAAATAAAATATATTTTTTCTTTACTAAAATTTAAATAGCGTTGAAACTCTTGTTTATTTTTTTTAAATATTTATTCTTCCTGATCATTTTTTTCAAGTTCAATTCATTCTCTTTCAAAAGATGACTATTGGAAACACATGCGTATTGGATAAATTATAAATTAGTAATTGTTATTTTAATTTTAATTCACTTATTTATTAAATGAACACAAAAACACAAAGAAAGTAAGGCAAAAAGTATAATGTAAAAACAACTTTAAAAAAATAAAATAAAAAAGAATATGAAAAACTACAAAAAATAAATCATGTTTATTTCAAAATTTCTTTTTCCCTAGGTAAAACTATTCAGAAATTTCCATCCTACGCATACATTTTTTTATTCAATAACATGGAGAAACCAATTTTGATTTTAAGGCCGGATATCCTGCATTAGAAAGTTCAGAAAAATCCGGGACTGACGTCCAGAGGATTAAAGTTAATGTATATATATATATGAATATGCACTTTATGAATATGTATATTTTATACATATTCAACGTTTATTCACTTTAAAAATCTTTTCTCAATCTCCTAAATATCTTAATAATTGAAATAAACTCTATTTGTATATTTTTATTCGCATAACATGAGTATAAAAACTTCTAGTCAGCTTTTACCATAGTCGAAATGTCTCCTTAATCATAAAGAGAATAAAATTATAGAGTGAGAAACTCACGTTTGCTAAGTGCAATTTTAAACTACGCATTATTAACTTGAAACAATATTTATTTCGTGGTGTTAGTTGAAACCTCGGGAGAATTTAGTGAAGTACTATACCTTTAAGTTCCAACGAGAAAACGGCTCCCACGTCGAACATTTCGGTTTCTCGTTACCCCACCGCTCTTGAGTTAATGTGCACAGTCACAATATTTCGCCCTAAAAGCTAGATATAAATGTTTTCGTGTTTTTTAACACAAAAATTTGTGCAAGCGGGGTATAAAACACCAAATTTTACTTCGGAGCGAAACAAGCTTTTAAGGGTAGTTTTATCTAATGTGTCAGATAAATATTTCGGAAAGTTTTCTTTCTCTTGGAAAACGATGCTATAAACATGCATAAACTAGAGTTAATTCATTAGAAACTCTGAAGTGAAATAGTTATTTGCTTTTCAGCTAAATTAAAATGTGTACTGAAATTTTATATTAATATTAAAAAAATATGAAACATTCGTGTTATAATTTTTTTTTCCTGATAAAAATGTAATTCTAATTCAGAAAGCTAGCATTAGTTGACAAATCAGATTTTCATAATGTGTGAGTATACAATATGCGGAATTTTTGGAATTTCTCAAAATTTCACCCTATCAATGTATCAATTATTAGAAGCGTGGGAAAATTATTAGAAATGTCTCCCTATCAATTATTAGAAATGTCTCCGTAAACTTATTTAAAAATATAGCTCTTTTAAAAAGTTGGAATCATTTTAAAGCCCGTAAGATAATTGAAAGAGTTTCCAGTAATTTAGCAAATATTTTAGGCTCGTCACAATTAGCTGCTATGGCTTTAGTCTAAAATCTAAATCGATAATGTGCGTGGAATTTCTCAATAAGAATTAACTAAGATTGAACTCTTAGGCTAATTGCAAAAATTTTAACGGTGTCATTTACGACAAGTGTTCACTATTATGAGCCTGTTGATGACTGATATAAATACTTTAATAAATTGAGAATTGTGTGATACATGTTTTATAATTTACCTAAAAGCTTGAGGTCTCTCTACAATAAGTCTGAAATGAGTCAAAAAGTCAACAAATCTGAGAAATTTTGAAATTAGCCTGGCACAGTGAAAGTGACATTCTCTGTTTGCAACGAACCGGTGTGCTTAATTAGTGTTGACATAAATACTCTTTGGCCAAAATAGTAAAATATGGATTTATATGTGGCCATCAGAAAATAATCATGAAATCAAATCTAAGAAACACCTAGCAATTGTACTTAACCTTAAAAATATTAGTATAGAGAATACCGTGCAAGTGTTTACCAAGCAGTGGCACTTAATGGTAAAAAAATATCAATGTTGGGAATGCATAGCATATTTACACCGAGTAGTGGCACTTAACCTTAAAAAAAATATCTCTTTGAAGAATATCGGGATATGGTAACACCAAAAATCACTTTAATAAATATCGATCAAATGTGCGATGAGAAATGGCTCTCTACGTAAAAAATAACCACAACAGGTAATTCCGGGCAAGAATAAACCTACTTAACAAGCATCATTACCTCATCATTATCCCGATTAATGTGATTATTAATAATTTAAAACGATTATCAGTAATTGTTACTTGGCTATTATCGACTAATTAACGAAAAACCATCAATAATAACTAAAATTAATCATCATTTCTAAATGGGTTGTTATGCACATGTGTCATGTGTCAACTTTCATTCATGCACATGTGTCAACTTTCGCGAAAATAGACAGTGCGCTAAATTAAACCGTTAAAAAGACAATAATGCATTATTAGTAGAAGGTTGACAAAAGTTTAAATAGGAATAAAAATAAATGAGGAAAGTTACTCTTATAAATAGAAACTTTTTAATTAAGGAGGAAAAATCTTAACATGTGAATCAATCTCAATTCAGTTTCGATAACGCTTAAATGAAGTCGACATTCATGTGAATGTCGATTCCATGTAAATGTCATCAGTTCATCCCCAACCCTATATTCCGCATGAAAAAACAATCCTGTCCTGATGTGTCTCCTTTACCTGGCATGATTTTCTTTGATTTCTCTGTTTACCTGACGTGATTTCCTCGGTATTTTCTTATGAATTTTTCTTTTGACAACTGCATCTTTTCTTTTAATGTATCCGCAATCCGCACGAATATTACTTATGTAAATAAAATCAGGCAAAAGATGATTAAAACGGATCATTTTAATAACTTTCGCTACAACGGTCCTATTCTTATTTACTAACATGCAATCTCAAACATAAACTACAGATGATATTTTCTGGCACAAAAATATATTTTCTCTGAATAAGAATACTTTTTTTTCAATTGTTTTCGTTTCTTAATTTTCAAAATGTGGAGAGTGGAAATAGCTGCTATCTGTAAAATATAGCCCCAAAAGTTTAGACGAAGCCATTTCGTTACAAAAAATATCATCTTCACTTATAAATTAACAAATCAATGGCAGTCCTTCGAAGAATAAACATTGCATCCTTGAGCGTAACCATCAGACCAATGGATCACAAAGTATTAAGGTGTTCCAATTTGTATTCTACTTCCCTGCACCTTTAAAAAAAGAAGACTCTAACACCAGATTATCATTCCTTAACGTCTCAAACCATTACTGTAAGAGTAAAAGAATAGTTAATTTTAATCAGTAAATAATTCGAATTGCATCTTACAATCTAAGGATATATCTACTCATTTGTATAATAGAATTTCTTTATTATGTATAAAAAAATAAATAACAAAAGCCTCTTTACCTTCCTGAAAGATTTCAATTTTTCAATCAGTCCGCTTCTGTTAAGATTTTGGAACTTTCCTTTGGAACCTCCTTTCCTTAACTCCACTGATAAGAGGATTATTCGCAAGTTAATGTTTTGTAACTTGAAAAAGCAAAATGAGAGTTTTGTTCTTAAAAATTTTCAATATATTTTTCTAATTAATTTGCGCTAAGTATTTAAAATTATTTTAAAGATTAAATTGCATTTTATTTTGCTTTCAAGATTTCAACCTTTCTAACTTTACAGGTTTATGAAACTTTTACAGTACATTAAAACCGTGTAAAATATTACTTTGAATAAATTTCATTAAATAAGAATTTTAACTTCTATGTGCTATATGGAGAAGCATTTATTGCAGAACTTATGCGAAAAACGGAAAAGTTCGAAATGAAAATGAGCTTTTAAATTCCGTTCCCGAATGTTTAAATTATCTTTTGTGACTTAGCTAGATGGAAAAGTTTTAAAAGCTTGAATTAAAAACTTTTATCCAAAAGTTAATTCAATCTATTTTCCACAAATTATTATTTTAAGTTACTTTTTGGTCCGTACTTTACAATCAGTTCGATTTTTTTTTCATCATTTTTAAAAAGAAGTGAAGAAAGCTAAAATACTTCTTTCTTAAGAACTGTCTCCTCATTTAAATATTTATAATATTATGCAAATTACCAGCAGGGTTTTAGGAAAAGGAAATTCATTCTGAAAAGAATAATAAAAAGAAAGCACATCATTAGGTTCCCTGAAATCAACTTTCTCTCAAGTTTTGAGTTTTATGAACCTATACTCAAAAAACGAAATGTTTTGTAAAAATGAGCTTCATTAGATCCATTGGGGGATTGCAAAGTAAACTTACAAGACCCAATGAGAAGGAATGAAAAGTTTTAGTAACAGATATTTCCGTTGGAAATTTTTAACTAAGGTAAGTTTACTATGTAAAATGAAACTAATTTTATACTTTATTTTATGTAAACCAAAGGATAATCGGGTACTCAGAAATTTCCAACAGTAATGACATGGTTTAAGGTTTTGTTATTATACAAAGACATCATTACTCAGCTTTTTCTTCAGGATAAAAAGCACACTTAAAGATAATTATTTTCGTCATTTATGTAAATTGTTACTTACGTTTTTTTTTGTATATGTAAGCTTCAAAGATTTATTAATTGTAGCGAAGTCTTAATTTATTTTTAAACAGATATTGAAGTACAAAGACGCCATTACTTAGCTTAGCTTATTTTGTATGTGAAAAGACGGAAAAATATATTAAGGTAGTGATTTTTTGCCATTTAAGAAATGTATGACAGATGTTTTTAAATTGCTTACTTATGCACGGAAAAAATTCTAGTGAAATTACCGTATTGTGTGGTAGTGACATTTCTGGTAAGAAACAACCATAATCCTGGTAAATAAAATCTAAATACACGGTATTGGAGCAAAGATGCCATATGGTAAAAATTACCAGAAGACATTTAGTAATTTTTTAATCCATATGGAAACAGTATATCGGAAATTCTGGTTTTTCAAAATTATATTCTTATTACCAAAGATATAGTAAAAAACATAAAAAAATTATAAATAAATTTAATTGAATAAAAGGTTTTTATACCATGTTCTAATTATATCACATATCATAAAGCCATTTTTTATTCCTAATTTTACCAAATTCATTACCAAACTACTTTTGTAAAATTATCGAGCTTTTTGGTGTTTCATAGATTATACTATATTCTGGTAGTATTGACCAAATTTTTTTCCGTCTGTTTCAAGGTTATTTATTTTTTAATGCTTTATTAACTGTAACAAATTCTCCATAAATTTTTAAATTAATCGTAGTCGAAATTTTAGCTGATGAAAATATTATTGAAAAATATTGTTCTTATTGTTTGTATCGTATTTGCGGCAGGCAAGAAAAACCAGGCAAAACCAGACTGCAGACTTTTTGTTTCAATGATCCTGAAAATAGATAAGGCAGATGAATTTAATGTTTACTATCGATGCTCACTATTAAATTTAATATTTATTATTGATTCTTAATTTACTATATTTTTAATTTATTTATTTTTAATGTAAATACCAATTAATATAATTTTATTTAAAATTATATTAATTGATATTTTGCTAGATGGTGTGCCATAAGATGTTAGTAGAATATCTATTTTTCATACTTATAAANATTAATGATTCTTAATTTACTATATTTTTAATCAACATTTTATTTTTTATTTATTTATTTTTAATATAAATATCAATTAATATAAATATCAATTAATATAATTTTATTTAAAATTATATTAATTGATATTTTGCTAGATGGTGTGCCATAAGATGTTAGCAGAATATCTATTTTTCATACTTATAAAAATTGGCGGAATGAAACAAAACAATAATTATTTCGGATCTAACACCTTGTCAGATAATAACATATCATTAATTACAATAGTTTTTGCTCAACAATTTTGATAACCAGATTTATTATAAATGACGTGAAATGAATTATAATTATTGTTAAAAAATATGTTATCTACTACACTGTTGAAGTTTTGATTCTAAAAATGTGGTAAACCAACCGGCAGCTGACTGTCCTTCTAATTGACCATAAAGTTTGCGATAAAAAATACTTTTCTCTTACCTCTACGGTTTTTTTTTACTATTTACAACTAACATGTCTTCAAAACCGTATAAGGAATCGGACATTGGAACTAAGCTTTTCGTTGTAATTGTTATTGGAGTTATGTTGTGATTGAGTTGTGTTTTATCGAATGAACCGTGGATTATGGTTAAATTATTTAATCTGAGTTTTTTATCCATCGTTAGAGATGGGAAATAAGATACTTTGTGTGTTTAGAAGATTTAATGTGCTACTATCTATGCGCGGAAGAGAGTATCGTATTCTAATAGTTCAGGATCACAAATTGGGGAGTTTATAACACTGAAATTATATGTTATAGTTTATAACACTATAACTTTAAAATAACCACGCTTTGTCAATTGGGCAAAACATTGCAAATGAAATTTGAGTTATTAAATTATTCGAGTCACGTTGTGATTGATATTAAGATTACATCATGATTATTAAATACTAGCAGAATGGTACGGAGTGAAAAAAAATCAATAAATCGAAATTACAACTGAACTCTATGAAATACAAATACAGACGCAATTATTAGCGCTAAAATCATCCCAATATCTGTTTTTAATTATTCTATTCGTGGCCTTTCGTGGTGATTTTATGTTGTTTAGCAAGACAGGTTTTTACCAACGTATCACAGCACAATAAATATTAACTGTACTCAAAATCATCTGAGATAATGATCAAGGCCAATTCATTATATTTCACATTTTCAAGAAATCAATCAATTTTCTCCGGTACTTAAATAGATCATCGAGGGGACATAATAAACCNAATTTAAAAAAAATTTAATTTAAGCCGCTGGGAGCATTTTAAAATTGATGAAATTTTTTTTAAAAATTTTAAATTTCTCAAAAATGGTCCAAATATTTTTTACAAAAATTTTTGCAAGGGCATATCTTGATAGAATACATAAGTCATAAAAAGAGTTTTAGTGTAGCATAAAAATTAAAAAAATTTTTTTTGAACGTCCACTGTAGCCTTAAATAGATCATCGAGGGGACATAATAAACCTATTTACACAGCGTCTATAATAAAAAGGCGCAGTATTGGTGCAGTTTTAATAGACACCAAATTTACTCCTGAAATGCTTTGTAGATTTAAATAAGCAGCACATGAGTGTGAAAGGAAATTCACGTTGTGTCTTTAAATTTTAGTGGTTCAGTATATCTTTGAAAAATGTTTCCTTTTCAGCACTTAAATCAGAGATACTGCTTTTAATGTGTAAGCACTTGATTGATTGAATGTTGGTTTTCATGGCACAAGGTCCAAACAAGGAAATGCTGCTTTTGAGCACTTGAGTCATAGTAAACATACATTATTACTTCCTTGTTTTGTTATTTATTCGAAAAATCACTGAAGGTAGATTATTGATTTTGATTTTAAGCAGCTGATCTAGAACAATCCTATCAAGAAACTCATTGTTTAGATTTCAGAAACCTATATTCCTCCTATATGCGTGATCGAAAATATTTTGTACGGTTTGATAAGCACTCTGTATCATTAGAGAACAAACATACATTTCAGTCTGTTATTCGCTTTTTGATAGACAGGGCAAATACGCTTCTCTCGATATTTGATTAAACTTCGAGAAAGTTCAAAATGGTGGAAGCAATCCACAAACGCAAAACCACGTGATCTATGAAATAATTTATAAGCAGCTGAAGCTCACTTCGGAAATAGTTTCTTCGGATAAGGAAGTAGAGAGAGAGAGAAAAAAATACTAGTAGATAAAAAAAAGTGTAGAAAAATTTCGTAGAATGATGTTTTTAAAATTTTATTCTTGAATAAAAATGCTCGAGTTTTGTTACTCTGAGAAAAATTCAGTTTTTGGTTTTAGCTTAATATAGTAGCATTTTGGTCAGTCATAAGAAAATTTAAAAAAAATGAATCTGTCTACCTTTGAATATTTTTAGAGTATTTTATTCTCGAATAAAAAAAAATAATATACTTATAACATCAGAAAAATCATGCTCATTTTCATTCATGATTTGGCATTTAAAACCATAATGTCATGGAAATGTGAAGAAACCTCAGAAAGGTGTTACGTTTGATTAAGCTCCAGTGCATATATTTCTTTCTATGAATACCGTTTGTATTGATTACCAAGTCTTCATAAATATATGAAATTTGACTGTCCATATTATTAAGAATTGTAAAAAAATATGAAAAGGGACGTTTTTTCGCATTTCACTATGTTACTTTAATTTCCCTTTACTACGTGCCAAATATAAAGATGTGATTGGGGAGTGACATGTTAAGCTTTCACAAAGTGTTGCGTAAGTATTTTTTAGAATCCTTGTCAAAGTGAAATAAAAGGATTCCACATTTAGGGTCGTAAATAAATATACTAAAAAGGGAAAAAATTTATAAAAAAAAAAAAAAAAAAAAGAAAAAAAAAAANAAAAAGTGAAAAAAGTATTTTCAAAATCTAACAAAACCAGTTTATATACCATATGAAACCACTTTAAAACTTCCCACATTTTTTTCTCGCAATTAAAATTGTTTTTATGTTTCAAATTTTGACTTTCTCGATAATGAATCGTCAAATTTTATAGCGTTTTCCTCTCTTACTAAGTGAAACCGTCCTCGCTAGCTCCGCTTGACCACCACAAGAGGTATTTCACTCCCCATTGTTAAAGAAAATAAAATTAGGAATATGGAATATGTGATACAATAGGACGTAATGATTTTTTATTACTTCGGAAAAGTAATTTTACTTTCTAACAATCTATAACGATAACCTTATATTGTATGACAAATAAAACTTAAACGGTTTTACTCTCCTGTAACTTCATTTTTGAAAAAATCGATTTCAATGTTATGATTTCTATCTGGCAGAATCTGATCACTCTTTTATTTTATTTTTATAACTTATTTTATTTTTATTAATTTATTTATTTTTGTTAATTCTATATATATAAAAATGAATGTGTGTCTGTCTGTTTGTCCTTTATAGAATCTTAAACCATCCGACAGAAAGCTATGAAAATTGGCATACAGATAGTTCAAAGCACGAGGAAGGTTTCTGCGGACAATAGAACATTCTGCGACAAACCGTTCCAGCGGTATCAGCGAAAATCGAAATGGAATTTTCTGATTGGTTAAAAGTTAGCCATTGTTTTAAATTTTGCTATAAACGATTTAGTTTTCAAATATCTTGAAGATAACAACAGTGATATTTTCTATCTTATAACTCTATTCATTTAGAAAAGTAAATTAAAGTTATTTGCATATATTTTAATTTTTAATTCGCGCGTTTCTTTATGTCAGATGAGCACAAGTAAGTAAAATCAACGAGAATATATTTCGTAATTATTGATCGTATTACGGATTTAGTATTCGCGATCGCAACGAACTATAGGGGGCGTTGTTGTATGAGACGAATACCTGAGATTTCTATATGAACAGGCATTCAGTTACTCTGGTGACCTCTTTAGTGTAGCGTGTAGCATTGTAACGTTCCTTCTTTATTGTAGCTTATTAAATTTAGAAAAGAAAAATGATTGATATTCTTTCTTATGCAAACGAAAACAAAATGGTATCTCTTTTTATTTAGAGAAGGAATATCTAATACACATCGGAAAAATATTTGTAAATTAACATAAAAAAAATATATATATTCTTATAAGCGTTAAAACCTAATGCACGAGAAATAGTTTTTTCTAAATTTAATGATATAACATGAAAGGCTTATTTAAACTTTACATTCCATAGTTTTAAGAATCATATTACTTCAAAAATTAAAATGAACAAAAAGTATACATAAGTCTCATAATTTTATGAAATTTAATTATGTAAAAAAAGTTTTTCGACAACAATTTTTATTAAAAAGTTTCAAGTTTCAATAAAAATTATTATTTAGAAACTAAAAAACTGAAAATAAAGAATGCTTACGAAACAAAAAATAAAAAAATAACGCAGCAATTCTTTTTTGTTGTCATTTTTTAGTGCTACGAAAATTCGTCCTTGGGATTTGCCGAAAACAAAACAAGATGCAATTTATTTTTTCAGGAGCGAAATATTTTGCCAAAAAAACGAAAATTTACCAATTCCCATAACATGAAACGTTATCTTGGTAAACGTACGTTTTGGAAATGTTATCTCATTTGGAATCCTATTTATTAGAGTTAATATGGTGATATTATCAGGCGAACGAGTTTGTTTTGAATCTATGTTAAACTTTATATCGGCCCATTTCTCACCAAAATCAGATTGACTGCTTTGATTTTAAATAAAGTGTTTTATTTTATGATTTGTCGCAAAAATTTTTGGTGTATATTGGCGGCACTTAGAAACAGCCAAATCTGTAGCTGCGGTGGCGTTAATACATAAGTACCGAATTTTTATTCCATACATTTTCTGAATCATATTACTTCAAACATTAGAATATGCAAGAAGTATACATAAACACATAATGTTATACCATTTAAAAAGTATTTTGACGACAGTTTTTGTCTAAAAATCACAAACTAAAAAACGTAAAACAAAGAATTCTTAGGATAAAAAAACGATTACAAAAATCCCTCATATTGAAATAAAAAAACTGTCATATTGTTTCTTTTTTTCATTCTTATAGTTCATAATCAGACGTAAAAAACCATTCTGTAGATAACTATCATCAAATAAGAAAAAAAATTATTTGCAAGCAAATTTTTTATTATAAAAATAATAACACTCTCCTTCTTTATAAATCCGGAGAATTCCGAATCAAATGTTCTTCGCTTGAAAACTTTATTTTCAAATAATATCAACATAGATTATTCCTTCATTACTTTTAGATAACATACCACGTATCAAAATTTTACAATTGTATGATCTCGATATGAATTTCAATATGTAGCTTGAAAACAGAATAGCTGAATTCTAGTTGAAATTATTCTTTCAAAACTTAAAAATGCTTTCCAAGAAAACGATAAAAATTTATTAGTTATCAGCACAAATGATACTATTTCAACTAATTCGGAGGATTATTTATTGTTGTTTTCCGAATTATATAGATACAGAAATATTTACTGTTCTATAAAGAAGAAGAATATTCTATAACTATTACAGATCAGCACATTCTGTATTCGCATTTATTCATTGAAATGACGCATTTATTCATTGTTGACTTCACTTTAATTTGTAATGAATTGAAGACAGAAAAAATTACTTTATCCTAATACACTTATCTGTAACAACAAGTGATCATGAAATCCGAAGCTATGTCGTTTGTAATATAAAGGTAAAATTTATTGAGAAATTGTTCTTCAAATGCTTGGCGCGTCCAGCTTCAATGTTTGGCATGTTCTGGTAACTTCACATTTATATTTCAAATAATTTTTATTTCTTCTCATTAACAAATGGCAATTCTTGAAAATGGGCGTCTATTTTTTAGCACTTTGAACAAGTTGATTATTATTTTCAGTCTGAATATATCGTAAAAGCGACGGAAGTTTTTAATCAAGTAATATCTTACAGCTTCATTTTCTTGGAATTATTTATTTAATACATATGGTACTATTATAAACGAAAGCCTTTAGTAAAATTAACAGTCAATAAATTTGTTAAACTAATCAATTGAAAAGTTAGAGTGTATCAAATATCACAATCTTAAATTTAGGAATTTAAAATACTGATTATAACAGTTGTTCTAATAAAAATTAATAATGAGAAAAAGATATTAAAATAAATTATTAAGCTATTTCGTTGCCTAACGCCATTTGAACGGCTAGAATCTAAAATAAGATCTAATCCAGGAAAATAAAGTAATTATTTAAAATGAATTAAATAATTCAAATACAATAATATTCTCTTTCTCTATTTATTTTTTTGGAATTTTAATAGAATAGGAGAAGATGCTTCAACTTTTAAGCGAATTACAATTCATAACTGTATCTATTTCAAATAAGTAAATAAATATTTTCCTTCATGAGATAATAAAGTAGCTGCAATTTTAATACACGTTTATTTCAAAAGTAAAATAAATAAAGTAAATGGTTTTATTCAGAGGATCTTGAAATAGAACAATTAAACAAAAACTTTTAATTCTTTATATAAAATATCCTATTATAGATGTTTCAAATCAAAATAAAAAAAGAATAAACAGTTGATTCATAATATGGATTGCCATGAATGAAAAGAAATAAACGTTTTCATTACTTGGAAACGATATTTAAATTACACTTTTTTAATTGACAGTGTTATATCTTGTGATATCATGTGATTTAATGCCTTTATTTAGCGAATTCCTACTGTCTCAATTATTTTCTTTCAGATTTCCGTAGTATCTAATAAACAGTAGATATAAAAAAATTACATTTTCAAAAACAAAATGCAATCGCTATCATAAAACGGAAAATTTTTCAATATCAAACTCTCGTAAAATCGCAAACTCTTTGACAAATCATATACGATTCTATTAGGATTTGTATAATTATCTGTATAATATTATACAATGCTATATTTATTTTACTGGAAATACGTTTACGGAAGTAATAATAAAAGTTTTGAACTTTTTAAAAATAATTAATCATTAGAATATTATGATTACAAAAAATACTTATATGTTATCTTTAGTTCCCATTAAGTTCCTGAAAATTACTATTTAATCAAGTCTTTGTTTTTATCATATAAATTTTAATTATTGCACTAAAAATAGTTTACATATGATTATTAGGTTGCTACTAAAAATGACTACATATATTCTTGAAAGAGTTTAACACTAAAAAGACTGAATATTGGTATATATCTAAAAAGCGTGAAGAGGCCAGTCTGATTCTTTTCAAAATTGCTTGTGTGTCTGTTACCGGCCAAGTATAAAACGCCGGCATTATATAGAATGCCTCGGGATTCTACATAATACCGGACGCTTTTAGGCAAAGTATGAAATATGAGAAGTATTACATACTTTCCCTAGACATTGTATATAATGCCTAGGCATTCTATAGAATGACAAATGCTATTTACGCAAGGTATGAAATAAACGTCCTGTTGAGGTTATTACGTAAATGATGTGCATGTTACTGTGAATGACCGAAATTGGTGGTTGTTGACTTTCACCGGTGAATGTCCAAAATATTTATTACATCCGATTTGATATTAATTTATTCGTAGATATAATTACATTTATTCGATATTTTAATACTTACTGACGATAGATTAGAAGAAACATTAATGTTTGGAGTATCAGACATCAGTGTAGGATATGTTGGACAAATATATACCGGGCAATTGCACTTGACCTTAAAAAACATCAGTGTGGGGTATACCGGGCAAATGTATACCGGGCAGTGGCACTTAACTGAACCTAACATGACTAGATCTTTGGTAAATGTCCGAAATATATACTAGGTCTAGTTAAGTGCCCCTGTCCGGTATACATTTGCCCGGTATACCCTACACTGATGTTTCTGTAAGGTTCAGTGCCACTGCCCGATATATCTTTGCCCGGTATATCCTCTACACTGATGTTTTTTTAAGGTCAAGTGCCACTGCCCGGTATACCCTACACTGATGTTTTTTTTAATCTGCGTGAGTAAGTGTTAAAATATCGAATAAATGTAATTATATCCACGAATAAATTAATATCGAGTCGGATGTTATAAATATTTCAGCCATTCACCAAAGCGACTAAGTGATTATCAACATTCACCGGTGAAAGTCAACAACCATAACATGTAGACTTATTAGACATCCAAAATCTTGAAATATAATCATAATTAATTTATTAAGAAATATATTAGAGACTCTGTCATCAAAATTCAATGGTATTTAATAAACAGAAATTTTTCATTAAATCTATCACTAACTTTTCAATTATTATTTTCATTAGTTTTTTATATAATTAAATTCCCTTTTCTGTGTAAATAATAATTGAAAATATATTGAAACGCTCTTGTTCTTTTAATGAAACTGGAGTTCATTATAGGGTAACTATGTTTACGGAGATCCAAATACCTAAGGGGCCTCTCTGGCCTCTCCCGTCATTCTAATATTTATATAAGATCCAATGAGCTTAACGTATGAATAATTAAATAGGCTGTTAAATTGGATTAAGATACGAAAAGTTAGAAATAATCAATTCTTTCAGCAGGCTATTATTATTTTTTTAATTATATTATTATTTGTATTTAGAAATAAGAAATGCAAAATGACCCGGGCCTTCTTTTTAGTGTTAAATATAATATCTTATCACTATGTGCATGTGGATGCTTATTTGAAACTATAGGTCTTGTTTATCTTTGAAACAGTTGTCCGGAAATCAATTTTTTTTAGTTTATCGTTTGTGTTTAAGTTATGAGAGCCAAACATAGAAACAAACAATTCCTTACAGTCTAGTGTTCAAGCAAATATAGTTTAAAATTTGCCTTATCTTGTGAAATAATCTTTTAAAAAGTGAAATAAAAAATATCGGCATTTATAATGAAAGGATAAAAAATGTGAACTAAACCATTTATAAAATCGAATCACAAAGCTACACGCATCGTCATGTGATTATTTTATCTAGTTTTATAGCCATTATTAAAAAAAACAAATATTTACATTTAAGTAATTAAGAAATATAATTTGGACTCGATTATTTTCTCTCTGAAACTCTTATAACCATGATGCATTGATATATATTAAAGATTGCAGCCAACAAATGTGTTATATATGTACCCATGGTTTTCTTAAACTAAAAAAAAAAAAAAATTACTCTATAATATCCGTAAACTATATGATCGCATTTTATTTATTATTTCAGTATTATTCTAGTCAGAATTACAGTAAAGGTACTACAAAATAAACAGTCTATTTCACTTTATAAAGGTTAAACAGCCAGTGCGTTCGCTGAATAGTTAGCAATCAATACATCACGTTTTATTTGTTTGAAACTATTGGGTCCAATCTTCCGTTGGAGCACTTCTGTCCCGAAAGGACAGGCAAATACTTTAATTTTTCGTTTGTGTCTAAGTTATGAGAGCCGAAGAGCTCCAATGGTAATCAAATAATTCCTGACACACACGTGCTGACGGAGATATAGTTCAGGGGACCTTGCCAATACCATGAATTAAACAATTGGAAAGAATATATCGGCTTTCAGATAAATATTGACAAAACTGGGCCCATAAAGATAACTTAAACCAATATCAGAGATTCAGAGAATCATTGGATTTCTTCTTCCACTATGGATGGTGCCTGGAGATTCATTTTTCTTAACGTGCAAGGTCTAACACCTGAGCCCCTTAACTGAGAAATAAATTTGGGAGAATCGGGTTAATATTCCTTTTAAATATCTTAAAAGGAAACTGTGTTCGTTTAAGAGTAAAATTTTAATGCAAATCTTTAAAATTAATATTAAATTTGGAATGATAGGCAGGATGAGTAAACCGTCAAACCCTGATTCATAATAACAATAAAAAATAAAACAAAAAACAAAACTTGATACTTTAATGAATGAAATCTATACTTAAAATTATGAAATATTTCCTTTGAGAAAGAAAAATATTTCAATAAGATTGATTCCGTCGAAATTGCTCCAATAACAGCAAAAATAACTTTAAGTTTTATTAAGTTTAAAATTAGCCAAGTATATAAGTTTAAATTTTAAGTTTTATAAGAAGATTTTTAAAAATCTTTTAGATTTTCAATTACACTTTCGGAACGCGATTTAAACAGCGCCGTTTTTATAAAGTCCCTTCTGCCATTGCTTTAGATTATTTGAAATTTAACGAAGCAAATTGCAAGTAAAATTTTTAAAAAAATGTCAGGAAAAATAATTTAATATGAAGTAATTTTTGTGGAAATAATTCCCACACACAAAAAAAGTAATAGTTGTATTCTTCGAAAATAATATTAATTCTAAACATACTAATTTCAATCAAACTTTTAGGCTTTTACTGACTCTTACAAAACATGTAATGCAATTCTAATAGCGCCATTCAGCATAGTCCATAGATCCACCTATCATCAAAAAGTACTTTATTCACAAAATAATTTTATTTGCATTTTGAGAGCAGTGCCGTTTCAAGGGACAGAGCATTCGCCTTCCTAACAGTAGAACCGGATTCGAATCCCAGCGATAGCTGGTCAATCCGAATTCCGCACCCGACTTGAACCGACAACAGTGCTGACGTAAAATATCCTCAGTGGTAGAAGGATCATGGGTTCGAGTCCCCTTTCCATCAGACTAACCATGGCAAGTTTTGTGATTTTCCTCTCCATATAACACGAATGCAGGTTAGTTCAATAAAAACGTTCTTCACGGAAGCGAATTTCTCCCAATACTTGATCCAGGAGTCCCTTTGTCTTCTGGATTGAGTTCAAAATTAAAAGACCACAGTGTTAACCATTTGTAGTCGTATATCCAAACATTGACCGGCTCTTCAACGATGGTAATGAGCTAAAACAAAAGTGTATTTTGAGAAAATTTTAGCGTCTTAATGTTTAATTATATGTTTTAGTTCACATAAATTAAATGAAACTGAAACGGGTATTTTTTATTTTGTGTTTCCTATTATTTACTTTATAATATCCGGCGTAAAAACGCATTATCAAGACTCATTTATTTCAAAGGAACAGGGATATCAAAGAAACGTTAACTAAAAAAAAACAGGAGTATAAAGAAAAGGAAGAAAAAACCAATAGTTTTGTGTGAGGAAAAAAATGGGGTTTAAGAAGATGAATTAGAGTGAAATAAAAGAGGTTTCTTGTTTAAAAAATGGTTTATTTTTAAAGATCATACAAATTTAAAGTAACGAAGGAAAGAAATTATCAAATTTTACTTTAAATATACTTCAATCACGTTTTAAACTTTCTAAAGAGGGCGATGACAAAAAAAAAGTTTTAGTTACGAAAAAAAATCGTGCTGTACTTAAAGACACAGCTGCATTTCAAAACAATAACAATGTATGTTTGTAACAAAATAAGTAACGGACGAACTGCTCCTCGGTATCGTTTCATTTTAATATTGCAATTTTGATAGTGATTTCTTGTTTTATTTAAAAAACAACGAGCTACCTGAATAAAAAATAGAAGATAAATATAAGTATGTGGTTTTAATTTTTTTTATGATTGTAAAAAGTACGTTGTTATTGGAAATGAATATAATTTTTCTCGTACAAAAGCTGAGTTAGAGATAAACTAACAAAATCTAAGTTGGTCGATAAGGCAAATAAACGGTCTCTTAAAATTCATAAGATATTTAATTTTTGTGCAAGTTTTGCATGAAATGTTGCCAAAAAATGGACATGTGACAGTCGTCAGTTTAGGGTTATTAAAGTCCCGTTTACTCACACTGAGATAAAAAGTATGGTCAAAACTAACAGAATATGGAAAAATTTAAAGTGTTTCTGGCTTTCAGGATAATTTTTACAGAATTACTTTCGTAATGAATTTAGCAAAATTATCAATAAAATATGATTTTACAATCAGTGATATAATTTAATAACTGCGGTAATATATCATAAAACCTTTCAGCATGGCATAAAGACTATTTATTCGGTAAAATTTACTTTTCAGTTTAATACTTTTTGTTATTTGTGTAATAATAAGAATTACAACTTGAAAAAACAGAATATCCGGTAAACTGTTATTACATGAACGGAAAAATTACCAAATGAATGGTTTAAATACCATATATTTTGGATTTTATTACCAAAACTATGTCCTTTTATTTTAACTAGAAACGTCGATACCATACAGAACAGTAATTTTACCAGATTTTCAAACCACCATAGATTTGAGTTTTAAATTAGTTGGAAATATTGCTAAAAGAGGAACTGCCTGTTTGTTAGTATGTTTTAAATTAAAAAGGTCGAAAATTATGCATTTGTTAAAGAAATTTTTTTTTTAATTTACTGTCATGGTCTACAATTTTTAAGATTAAAATTAGCTTAAAGAATATTTAAAGATAAATACGTGGGTAGACAGGTAAGAAACAGTAGATAAACAAAAATAAAAGAAAAATTCCTGAACAAATATATTGCAAAATAAACTGTAGCGTTTCATTTATTTTGCAACAAAAGAGCTAATAAAACCGCAACGCTTTTCATACCACGGGGTAAGTTTTTATACTCTACTATCATATAATTCGCCCCCTATGAATGGATTCAACATGTCACTGCTTTCTGCATATCATCGTAACCAAGAAAGTAATTTCCGCTTAGGAACTTCTCCTGGTTTAAGAACAAACAGTCACTGAGAGCAAGATCGGAACCGTAGTGTGGATGATCAAACACCTTCTAGCGAAATTCATGTTCATGTTGTTCACTCTGTTTGTGCTATTGTCATAAAACAGCAAATCTGTTCATCTACCTTTGCTACTTGTCCTTGCACTTTAAGTTGTATATTTTCCATCTGCCCTTGCACTTGAAGTTGCATTTTTTTCATCTGTTCTTGAAGTTGCATTTTTTCCATCTGCCCTTGCACATGAGAAAATTGCTCTCAACTTCCCAACAGGTGAAAACATTGATACAGATCCCCCGTTCTATATTTTTGGGCCATAGACTTCTGCAATTTTATACACATCTCAGGGTTTAACAAGTGTTATAATTGAGGTTATTCTTATGCTTAGAAGCAGTTGAAATATTGAAGTATCTTTTGCAATAAATATTTAAATATTTTGTAGATTTCCTCAGGCAGTGAAATATATTTTTTCCGACTTATTCACATTACAAGGGCTAAGTTACGAAGTTAAAATATCTCAATGTTTAATTAACTATTCAAGCAAGTTTAAATCTTATTGTAAAGAGCATTATGCTTTTTCTAGAAATTAAAATAATATTATAAAGACCGTTCTCAAAGCTAATCTATTTGAAACAACTATTGAGTGCGGTTGTTGGAAGGACACCTAGCTGTGTGAAAAATTATTTATTAATATATCGAAAAGTGAGACAGTGTTTCGGATGTATATTATTACTTTAAATTGAATGAAATCGAACAAAAAACCGATAGTTTAAAAATAACAGAAATTTGCATTTTTAAAGTATAATTTTGTACTAACGTCTATTTTCAAGTCTAACAATGCTATGTATGGTATAGCGAAGCATTGCTTTTGTATATTTTTGTGTCCAGTCGAAAACAATGAAATTCAAATTAATATAAATAATTGTTTTACAGCTATAAAGGATCTAGTATTGAAGGGTAAAAATCAAGGATTAAAACTTTCATACATGAAATTCTCATTTGTGTTAAACTTAGCTCTATCGAATTGATTTTGATTTTATTGGGATTTTGATTTTTTATGTCTAGATGTTAACCTCTGATATTTATATAAGTTGAAGTCACTACAAAAAGAATAAATGAGTACAAAACTGTACTTTTTATGCATAACTCATAAATAAATCGTGTATTCACAGCACCATGGAAATGAGGTTCGTTATCTATTAGAAAAAAAGGCAAATACTTGATAAAATAAATGATAAAAAGTTATAAGTTAAAAATAAATAAAAAAAGAAATTCGTGAAATAATAGAATAGATAATGATTAAAAGAAGATTTTTATTACCATAAAATGTGTATCCTATTAACTTTTAAATAATCTGGTCTTTAATATCTATTTCATTTCCGTTTTGAAGGAGATAAAAACAAAAACAAAAGATTTCTCCATATTTATTCAAGAAAATATAAACGAATGATTAAACTTTTCCTCTATTATCATTAGCTTTTCTTATTTATACAGTTTAAAAAAAACAATATAATTTTTTACAAATATTTTATAAGTAAACAGAAACAAAATAATTCATTTATACGTTTTAAGTCACTTGTTTTTATGTACACAAATCAATCTTACTAATTTAAATGAGTATATTTAGTTTCAAACTAATAAAAGAGATGGCAGCACAATCTCCGAAAGTTAATATTTAACAAGATGAGAGGATTTATTTATCTCACTGAAGGTAACATATTCTAGCAACATAAATATTTAACAAGATCATTCTGTTTATCGTTCAGGTAGTTTGAACCAATTAATTCAGTGCTGCTATTGAAGGAAATGAGAATTTGTAACATGTTTTAAATCTTCCAAACCAATTACAATTTATAAATGATAAATAATGGATACTTTAACCAATTTATTTTAAGTTAAACTAATGGTACTTCAGTAAATTGTTTTAAAAATCTGAAATATGTAGGTTCATTTTAGATATGAAGCTATTTGTTCTCTAACATTCCTTACTTTTTATTTAATTTTATAGCTTTATTTCTTGTTCCAATTGCTTAAAATTTACATTATATATTATAAAGTTGAAAAAGATTAATTCATTTTGAAAAAAAAAATTTTTTTTTTAAATCCTAACTTGCAATAAAAACAATCAGTAGGGCACATTAATAATGAAAACTCTTTGCAAAGTCTTAAAAAAATGTTCTTATAGTTTTCAACTTAAATAATCATTTGGGTGCATTAATTATGCAAAATATAAAGAAAAAATGTGTAAGGAAATAAATAAAAAAAAGTTTAGTTATTTTATTTATTTATTTTTTTGTTGTTTGTCTGCATTTTCTCACCCAATAATTTTAAGAATAAGTTAGTATAGAATATAAGTTTTAATAATATGCTAGTCTTTGAGACTTCAGCGGGACATTTAATTATTTCATTAGCCATAGTAGCATTTTTTACTATGACAATCATTCTAATAAATGAATTATTCTTCATTGATGATATAGCATATCATAACACATTTTTGCTATATATATTTA
>NC_092204.1:105371415-105374874 GCF_043381705.1 Parasteatoda tepidariorum | reverse complement strand
TATATATATATATATTTGCGCATGGTTAAAATGATATAAATTAACAAATAAATTTTTTTCATTAAATTTATTTACAATAATACGCAATTAACTCAAAATTAAAATAAAAACCATAAAATTAAAATCATTTCTTTTATCGTATACTTCGTTTTCTTTTATCGCTTTTTATGTTATTATGCGACAAAAGAAATTATTTTAATTATAATATAAATTAACTAATTACTTGGAATTCTAATGCTTCTAAGAACATCTATTTAAATACCACACTTAATGAAATGAGTACAATTAAAAGAATATGTAGCAATATTTATTTATCCAAAAAACAAATAGATAAACTCTTTTAAAATTTGATAAAAAACAATGGATACCCGACAAAAGTAATTAAATTTTATATAAAATCATCGAGTTAATTGTATATTATTGTAAATAAATTTACAAAAAAAATTTCTTTGTTAATTTATATAATTTTTACCGTGCACAAATTCAATTCGGGCATATCCGTGGCTAAAATTATCTGCAAAACAGGCATTTCATGTTTCTTTCTCTTTTCTCTTTTATTTTTTTCTTAAATAAATGTTAATTTTCTAAAATTATTAATTGTCAACTTCTTTAAATTATCCAGTATAATATTGCCTTGCGCACAACCATTTTCGGGCCTATCTTTGGTAACTAACAAATCAAATGCACTTCAGTACTACAGTAAGAACGCACTTTAATACAAAACATTCTATTTACACTTTTACCTCAATTTGTGCTTTTGGTTTCATATTTTGCGAGCTGTTACGAAAATATTTGTTACAAAAATATTTTACGATCTTGTTACGAAAATATTTTAAATCAGTCTTGAAAAATTCCTCGTTCATGTAAGTTCATTTGAATGCGCTACTCACTTTATAGATTTCATTTCATGTTTTATTCTGTTTTTTCTTTACAATTTATTTTCTGTTTTTCCGTGATATTTTTACTTAATGTTTTCCATTTGATTCGTAGTAATTTTTTTGTAAACTTTTTTTTAGTGCTCCTCACACTATTGTATTGACATATTTTGCTTTGGCTATATTGATACAATATTAGAAAGCATTCCTTTTTGCGAATATAATCGTGTGAGCTGATGAAAAGATTATATTTTTTATTTTCCGGATTTTTATTATTTTTTTCTTCCTTTTTTCGAATATTTTTTCCTCTGTTTCTTGTTATTTTTATCATTATTTTTCTTTCCGCCTTTTTTTTTCATTGTTCTGCAATTTTTCCATGTTTTCTCTACGTTTTGAACTTATTTTAAGAGTTCTATTTACTTGCAGCTTATGCGCAGTAAATATAACTTATATTTTTTCTTAATTTTCATCTTTCTTTTTTCTGTATATATATACATTATGACCACCCTCCATCTATAACAATGAGCTCGCCCAGGTTTTCATGGTTTCTCGCCCAGGAACAATGTTTTCATAAGACCAATAATCCTCATAGAACCATCCCTGACGTCTGTAAGCTACTTGAACATAGTTGCAGTCCAGGTTCACCCATTCATGGCAACAGTTTTTCCTGCGGGGGATGGTGTTTACCAACAGGATAATGCACCATGTCATAAAGGTTAAATCGTCATGGATTGGTTCGAGGAACATTCCAGCGACTTTCAAGTCATGTCTTGGCCCCTAAATCCAATCGAGCATTTGTGGTCCTACTTGGAAAACCAAATTCGTGCTGCCACGCTACCCCCTCGCAATGGGAAGGAATTGCAGAACCAGTTGGTGAGCTCTTGGTACCAGATACCTCTGACTACCTATCATCACCTTGTGGAATCAATGCCACGGCGGGTGTTTGCAGTTTTGAGGGCTAAAGGTGGTCCTATATGTTATTAGCAGGGTGGTCATAATGTAATGGCTCTTCGGTGTATGTTTTAATGAAAATAAAATTTCAACTATTTAAATTTAATTANGCGGCTAAATTAATAACTTCGAATAGCATAGCTGTTAGCATTTTAAAATGACTTTGCACTAGCATTGACTGTTTTGTATAGTTAAAATATTTAATTAAACTTCAAAATGTCATTTTCCTGGCATGTCCCAAACAATGCTTCCAATAATAACTAGCTTCAAAAATTCCCGTAAATTTTTCAATATCAAATTTTTTTTTATCTCAACCTGTGTGAGCATTTCTAGAATAAACGCAGAGGGTATTATTTACAAAAACTTAGTTTAAAATAATTTTTTCTGTCAATAATTTGTTTGTCCCAGTAATATCTGTCATTTTCCTGGCTACTTTTATTTAGTGGTTTATAACCAAAATAGATAGAGCCAGCAATCAATATCTTGTGTTAATAGATTGATTAGATACCCTCCTATATGAACATTGCATGAATAAAGAACCAATTTTCTGGTTCAAAATCTATTTTAAAAAATGCTTCCAGGTGAGTCGGTTTTCGTACTGTCGTTTTCCTGGCTTCTTGAAATCATTAATAAAATAAACTACAAAGATATATCTGAGTTATTTTAAGAAATTCTGTTGTTTTCTGCAGAATATGAACTTCTTAGGGCAAAATATTAAATCAAAGTACAGTTATTTACTATAAAATAGCGAATTTGTCATTATTCTGGCAGTCATTTTCCTGGCTTATGAATGCCAGGACATTGAAGTGTTACCAAAAATTTTTTTAAACTGCTAATACTGTTAAGAGGGAAAGCAAATATTAACCTAATACCAAGTTTATGTATCATTGTAATATGCTTGGATGCAATCAACGTTATTTATTTATTTAATGATTGGTAATTATACACAATATTATTCTGTACATATCAGCAACAAAAATTTTTTTGATTTTTTCTACAGTGGATAAAAAGAATTATATTAAGCAATTTATGGTCCATCTAACGTAAAGGCTTAAGTTGAGTTACTTACTATTTACTTAAAATGACTGTTTTTTAAAATTCTAAGCTAATATATCATTTTCCTGGCATTCAAGATTTGGTAAATTTCTATTTTATTTTTTTCCTCGAGCAAATGTCAATAAACTACACTGCCGTCTATAAAATATTAATAAGTGTAACTAAAGAAGTATACAAAAAAAATTTTAGATTATTTTGAAGACCTTAAATTTGAAGAAATTTTTTGGTCCGAGTCATGTTTAAAAAAGAATCACCATATATACAGTGGTAGCCAAAAGTGTGAACACATTTTGAAAGTTTCATGTTTTTCAACTTTGTGTGCGTGTAGAATATATTAATTTTCACTTAAATACAAACGTTTATATATCAAATTGAAGGTAAGTTAATGTAGAATTTAATAATAAATACAGTATTACAATATCTACATTACAAAAAAAGTTATGCAATTAATAGTAAGATCTATCTTAGATTTGCATTTTTTTAAAGTGACACTTACACAATCAATACTTAGTAGGATAACCCTTAATTTTTAAGACAGCTTCACAGCGTCTTTTCATCGAGTGAACGAGTGTTTGGA
>NC_092204.1:105359144-105371216 GCF_043381705.1 Parasteatoda tepidariorum | reverse complement strand
GAATTGGAGGAGTTTATATATATATATATATATATATATATATACAGAGAGAGAGAGAGAGGAAGAGAGGGATTGTTTGAAAGATAGTTAAGAGGAAGGAGTTGTAGAATGGGAAGTAAAGCAATTTACAAACGAAAACTAAATATTTTTTTTCTTAGTAAAAATGAAACATTTCTTAATTAAATGTTTTTGAAAAACCCCTTTTTGCTAAATCAAAATGCTAACGATTATTAATAAATGGTATTAGTTTATTTTTTTTTTCGATTCATAGGAATGAAAGTAAAAATTATATCATTACATGATTTTGATGAAGTAATTAAAAGCAGTAGAGAAAAAATATCTGTAATAAATAACAATATTTTCTCTACGGATGATTGATACATAAGAAATGAGTAAAATGAAAACATTAAATGATCTTTAAACTTCCAATCCCTGTTTTTGTAGTAACATGCTGTCAAACGTAATGTATACAACAGTTTGTAATTAGTTTCTATTGAATTTGTAATTAGTTTTGAATTTTACATTGAAAAAATTTACATTTACGGAGATGCAGCTTATTACCTTTTCATATTCTACCCTTACAAATTAATATCCTTCAGAATAACTTTTTTAAGTTATTTTTATTTTTATTTTCACTCTAACTTTAGTGTTATTTTAATTATTTAAAAATGAAATTACCATTTTCTATAATTGAGGGATTCGCAATTTTGAAATTTACGAAATTCCTTCCAGTGTGCTTTTAATTCAGAATTCTACTCGTATTAAGGAATTCAATGTAATTGTTGATCCTTCACTACAGATACAGCAATTTTATATGTAAATGCTACAATGCCAAAATATCCCCTCGATGTTTTGACATGTTGCGGTTAACTGTTAAGCTTATTATAAGGATGCATTAACATTTTAAGGACATTTAAGCTTATTATGTGCGCTAATAAATATTTAGTGAACAAAAAATCAAGTGGATGAAGTCTTAGACAGAGAAATCTCATTTACCTAAAACTTCTCGGGAAAGGAATCCGCATACACAAAATGTTTCACGGGAAATACTTCGAATGAACAATATATCACGTTTACAAAGTTTTGCAGTACAAACTGATTCGCATTTCTTTAACAAATTATTAATGAGAAGCTTAATGATCATTAAGTAGAAATTAATACAATGCCGTAAAATAAAAATGCAGTTCACTATTCTGGTAGTATGAAACAGTCTAATTGAACAAGAAATACAACGTAATATGGAAAATTGAGAAGCTGACTCTTGGTGCTGATGACATTATCGATGTTTAGTTGTCCGTCGATTTTTCTTTTTTTTCTTTTGTGTTGCACGCGTGCGAGGGCGCGTTGTTTTCTTCTGGATTATATATCAGCAAAAAAAATTATTACTGCTTTTTCTTTCAGAAGAAGTAGGCTGGTAGTAAAACAATGAGAAAAAAACACACTTAAATCTATGCATATAAAATTAAATATCCTGACTGACTAAACATCGAAGCCAAAATTACTGAAGCTAGAAACATGAAATTTAGGCATTGGGTATTGTTTATTATGACTTATAAAATTGGGTACTGTTTATTATGACTGTTATTATGACATATAAAATTAAATATCCTGACTGACTAATAATCGAAGCCAAAATTACTGAAGCTAGAAACATGAAATTTAGGTATTGGGTATTGTTTATTATGACTTATAAAATTTGGTACTGTTTATTATGACTGTTATTATGAGATATAAAATTAAATATCCTGACTGACTAAACATCGAAGCCAAAATTACTGAAGCTAGAAACATGAAATTTAGGCATTGGGTACTGTTTATTATGACTTAGGCAGCCTTTTAGGAAGAATTTTTTTAAATTTTACTTTTCACCCACAATGGAGTTAAATCAAGGTCGTAATCTATAATAAAAAAGTGAAGAGTGTCTGCCTCTTTCTCAGAACTTAAGAATCATTTGTGCCGGTGTCCTGAAATTTAAACAGTAGGTAAAAAGAGTCATTTTAGATCTCTATCCTGAAATTAGTTTAAAAAGTTTAATTACAAGGTTCAGGAAAGACTTTTGAAAAAGGAAATTTAAATAGTGGTTTTGGAATCAGCTACTATTTTAAATTAAACTATAGACAGCCCCATTCTGTATTCAAATATTATAAAGATAACATCATTGATATCTGCTAGCTTATAGCTCTCATTACGTAGAAAAAAGAGTTTAAGCACTGTTATTTATNATAATTATATATATAAACCACGTGTATATTTTGTTTATAGTCATGCTTTTAAAACGTTTTTCTAAATAACTGAATAATTTAAAATCAGCTGCATTTGAAGCAACAAATAGTAATGTACTGAACCGAAACATAAATGGAGAAATGGTACTATTTCGTTTAAGAGAGTAGAACATCGATATCCTATAATTGTCATCAATAATACTTCATTAATTTTGGTAAAATATACTGAACGATTTTAAAAAAAGAAGTTTTCTAAAATTCAAAATAATGAGGAAAAATTGATTGTTCAGGAAAAGTATCAAAAATTACACAAGTATAAATTATTGACGCAAATAATGCTTAAGTAGTTATGATTATTGACACTACTGGAATTATGGTAATTGGTGCTGTTTTATTAGTACGCTGTTTTATTAGTTTGGCGCTAATATAAGTACAAAGAAGTATCAGTAAATTGTTACTTATTGAAACTGCATCATTACTGCGCAGTTTCATAATAGATACTGTATAAGGAGATTTTTACGTCTTCTCAAAAGCGATAAGAGACTTTTATGAGTTGGTCATATGTAATAACATTATGCCAATTTATATTAATTACTATTAATTATTATTTTGATACGATAAACTTCTGATATCGTTTTTCGCTCAATATAATAGCGTAAAGCCAAAGAGAAGGGCAACAAATAGTAAGAAAAATAAAATTGAAGTTATTATAGCTTTATTAATTGCGTTGGTAAGTGTCTTTCAATTTTACGCATGATTTAAGTGTTACTTGGTACTGATATATTGGTTATTTACTTTTTTTCCTCCCTGCGTGATGAATGTAGTAAACCTTGTATGTAGTAAAGATTATACCGTATGTGGCAAAGATATGATTACTATATATAATGCCATCAAAGCATTTTTATGTAGCATGAAATAATTTATATAAATACACTTCATAACTCTGATTATTGCAATTGATTATATTTTCAAAAAGTCTGCAGTTTCAACATGTTTATATCGTATATGTACAACATGTTCATATGACATGTTTATTACGTTGTTTCGACGTTAATTTAAAATACTGCTTAGTTCAGATCAATTCTACCACAGAAGTTTTTTACATGACCGATAAGATAGATTGTATTAATAGGTTAAGATTGGATTTATAAGAAAAAACGGAACTATGAATAATTTCTTAATGCAAAATAATCTCAGAACCGTCTTCCGAAACGGAAGCAACTGAACTTAACTCAAATCATCTGACAATACCTTTTATCCTCTCTTCTTCCTCTAACTTATTTCCTACGACACCCATTTGTTCAAGGTAGGATTAGGTCAGGAAAACCGATGACGTAAGGAGAAGGAAAGAAAAGGATTATATTGGCTGAAGGAGTAAAATGAAGGAAGTCACCAAATCAATTCGGTTAGGAAGAATCTCACGCCAAAGATAGATGAAGGTAAGATAGTGAAAGTAAATAGGATTGAGGAAAATCATCTTACGTGTCAACAAGATTTTCGAGATGAAAGTGAATCGATTTCAATTCCCCTTTCAAGACTGGAATCATTAATACCAACCTAAGATTCAGTTAAAAACTGATACTTTTGCTGTATTTACATCCAAAACCTATTAATACCTGCCCAATTAAATATTCAGCACAAGAAGAAATGTAGAATTATTTAAGACCATTACAACTCTACAAAACTTTCATAAAATAATTTCTAAGCCTGATTTTAATGATAAAGAATCAGGATGAAGAATTAATAACTTTACAGATTAAAATAGCTTAATAATAGCTAATAGTGGCCTAATATTTTTTTTAATAATAATCTTGCTTTATTAATATTCTTGCGAAGATATTAGAATTATGTAGAACCATTTTAATTTTACAAAATTTTACAAAAACTTTTCGAGGCCTAATTTTATGAACTTGAAATTGGGCAGAATGACTAATAACTTAGCAAGTTACTTTATGTTTTTTTATTTGGAATAGTAGCTTCATATTTTTTATTAATGCTTATCTCATTGAATACTCAACTGAAAAAACTAGATTTATTTTGGACCATTAAAAAATTAAGAAATTAGAAATTTATAAAGTTAATAACTTAACAAATTATATATTTTTATTAGAATAATAGCTTAATATTTGTTTTGTTAATAGTAGTTACATTATATTTTCCTCTTAGAGATTATTAGAATTATTTACAGCCATTTTAATTCGACGAAACTTTTATGAAAAACTTCCTACGTCTGTTTTTATTCAAATGGAATGGGAAAGAAGAACTAAAAACTTAATAAGTTACATTATTTTCTGAGGAGTAGTTTAATGACTGTTTTATTTCTACTAGTCGCATTAAATATTCAGCTAAAGAAGAAAGGCAGAATCATTTGGGACCCGTACAGTTCCTAAATTTGCATTTATATAGATGGAACCGGAAAGAAAAATTTACTACTTAATGAGTTATATTACTATTATGACTATTTTTCTTAACAGTAACTTTACTTGTTTTACTAATACCAGACTGGTAGAGATTATCTGCCGTGATGCATACTTAAGGCCATTGTATACGACTCACGGTTAACCCTATTATTGATTTACTGTGCCATGACAGTTCGGCGGTAAGTTGGATACATGCGTTGCCACCATGACAGGGCTCCCAGGGGCCATTTTGCCATACGCAATGATCTGTCCTTAACAGCAAGATTGTTTTAGAACTACCACCACATTACCATCCTTTCTTGGCCCACTCGATCCACAGATTTGTGACAGAATGAGCATATCTTAGATCAATTGAAACATCAAGTTGGACAGCCTCCAAGTTTTGTCCATTTAAAATTGCTTTCACAGCAACTGTGAAAAAAGACGCCAAAGGATATCGTGAAAGGTATGCCTCAATCACCGAACGTATGGTATCCTTCATTCATGCTCGAGGTGGCCCTAGACCGCGATTCATTTACTTTTTTGGCTAAAATAAATGGAAGTATTCGTAGAGCGTTAATTATAGGAAGCTTTGCAATATGAGTTCAAGACGTATAAGGTGATCTTTTACTTTCTAGGTGCATTTTGTCAATTGTAGCTCTATTTGGGGAATTATTAGAAACAAATTAAAAAATTTAAAAAACTTCAGTGTATTTTAGTCTTTATTATGATTTTTATTAACATGTGGTTGCTGTCGTGGATCCCAAAGTTTAAAATCGTGCTCTTTTTTATTCAATAAACTGGTAGATCATCTTTCCTCATTTCGTTTTATTATCACGTTGGTTTTATTTTAAAATATTACATTTAGTTGTTGAAAATTTCGTCCAAACTTAGGGTAACCTAATCTGTTAGAAAAGTATGATATGCAAAGTTATGCCTCTAAAATTCTTTGGTACTCTTTGGTCAGCCGAACGCAAGGATATTTAGAAATTTTTTTTTCAATTTTATTTTGAATGTTTATTTTGATAAGTGTTAAAAAAATATACAAACCGAAAATTAATATCAAAAAGAAATGACGAATGTTCATAATTTTCACGGGTGACCAGCTTGCCAAAAAGTACCTGTTGTTTCTTATCATGGAGGCTACGCAGACGTAAATACATTTTTATGAAGAACATGAAAATCTATTAAATTTACAGTGCGCAAAAAAGTAAAAAAAGCAACACTAAATACATTTTGATCTCATGATTTTATCTTCATGTTTTAGAACCCAATCAAACGGATTACGCTAATTACTAGTTAATGCTAATTAGTGCAGACGATATTTTACGCTTCTAAATTCGACACAAAAACGCACGTTTTCTTACTAAACTTGCCTTTTTTTCGACTTATTAAACTTTCAGACCCCCAAAACATAGGAGGTAACCGCAATATCATCAGTGGATGAAGGTGCATGCTGAAGAATCTGACTAACGGTGGGGGATTTCCGTTATTTTCTTTCCAATGTAATACAAATGCGGGTTACTTCGATCGAAATACCCTCCAGGAGGACAATTTTATCCCAAAGTTTGTTCCAGATGAATTCATTGTCTTCTGGATTATTTAAAAACTTAAATAGAACAGCGCTGTTATGGAATGCGAACACGCACGCACATGCATGTACGTCTCTCTGTATTTTTAGTTTGGTTTTGTTTTTATTGTGCTATGTTATAGTGATCATATTTAAAGCAGCTTTAGCGCTTAATATTATCTACTATTAGCTTACTTTCGTTTTCTTTTTGTTTCCGTTTTNTATATATATATTAAAGATATCAGAAAATATTTCACTGAAGATTTTCATTCAATATAATGGTACTATTTCATTACTTTCAAAATAAACGTTTCTGACATTTAAGCAAAATCAAATAGAAAAATATACACTAGGAAAAAGAGTGCAAATCTTTTATTTTGTAAATACCTCTCCAAAGGATACATACATTTATATTAAAATAAAATACAAAAAAATTATTTACTTGAAGGAAACAAAATATTAAAAGGTTAAGTAGACAATAATCTGTTTTAAATACCCTAGAGAATTTGAAAAGAGAGATAAAGTATTGTTGAATTTTCAGCAAGATAAACACATAGATACTTTAACATTTATGCTTACATTAGGAATCTTAAAATAAATTTATCGGGTATTTGTATAGAAGCAACATAATTGTTTTAATGATATAAATTCGCAATGTTTTTCTCTTTATCTTCTCATAAATCTGCTTAAAGAAAAACAAGAAAACTATTTTGGTAAGTTAAGCTTTTTATTTCCTTTTTTTTTACTACAAACAATGTTCGATATTTTAAAAAGAATCACAACACACGTTTCCAAATTGTATAAGATTTATTGATTGCTTCTTATAAAACATTCTTTTAGATTGAAATTTTGTCGTGAATTTGAATTTTAAGTAATACGTTAAATAGTCTAACTCTTAAATTTTGATTTGAGAAACAGGAAATTTAGAAAATATTTAATCTAGTTAACTATTTTTATTTTGATATGAAGACAAAATGCAAGATAAAAAAAATAGTCTTTTTATATAAAAAATAATTAAAATATATTTTAAATTTTGGTTGTTTACAATGAAATAATGATGTTTTAGGATAAATTCTTTTAAAATGAAAAGCAAAAAAATATTTTGTAATAACACGATAGTTTTTATGTTTTCTAAAAGTTTTAATAACAGTATCATTATAGTCTTTATAAAAAGGATAAACGTTTCAATGCCTCCCACTTTTTCCCTCGCCGTTACCATGGTATCCGCAAATTTCGCTTTTTCCGCGCGACATATGTTCGCCGCAGTATGTTATTATTATAATAAAAAAATAACAATGTATAGGTTATTAGTTATAGATACTCCTTAACGGAAGTATGAATAAAAAGAGTAGCTTTGATGTTTTTAATCACGCTCTTCTTATATTTGTGATATGACTGGTCTTGAGAAAGTTTTTGATTATTAATTGTTCAAACATTAATTTACGATATCTAATATATACAGTGGTGGCCAAAAATGTGGACACTTTTTGAAAGTTTCATGTTTTTCAACTTTGTGTGCTCGTAGAATATATTAATTTTCACTTAAATACAAACGTTTATATATCAAATTGAAGGTAATTTAATGTAGAATTTAATAATAAATACAGTATTACAATATCTGTATTACAAAAAAAGTTATGCAATTAATAGTAAGATCTATCTTAGATTTGNTGAGGATTTTCCGATACTTACACAATCAATACTTAGTAGGATAACCCTTATTTTTTAAGACAGCTTCACCGCGTCTTTTCATAGAGTGAACGAGTGTTTGGAGTTCATCTTTCGTAATCACATGGCGCAAAGAATCAATTATAGCTTCACTTAGTTGTCTTTTATTGGATGGACGTTTTTTTCGTACAAGAATTTTCAAACGTCGCCACAAAATTTCAATTGGATTGAGATCAGGGCTGTTTCCTGATCTCAATCCAATCTCAATATATCTATGCCTTTATTTTGAAACCATGCATTTGCATACTTTTGCTGTGTGGCATGGAGCTGAATCCTGCTGAAAAATAAATGGTGCGTTGTTGGAGAAGAGATCTCTGATGGAAGGTATCAATTTTGGTTTCAGGACAGTTCCGATGTGAAAAAATGGAGCCCATAGTTTGAGCCTTCCAAAGTCTGGGCCCTTTATTTTTAATTTTACTTTTTACGTATTGCTCCATATCTTAAGAAATTTTTTAGCAAATTGAAACAATTTTACACACAATTAGGAAATTCCTTTATCCAAAGATAATTCTATACAAAACACAAATGAATATTTAGTATTTTTGTACTATTTTATTTAATAAAAGTCTAAAAAATTTAAATTGTAAGGTATACAATTTTCATTTAAAAGTATGGCAATTTTACAGTTCAATCATTTTAAAGTATGGGAATTTTACATGGCAAAATACAAAATTTGAGCAAAATTGGTTGAATAGTACCTGAGAAATTGAATTTTAAGGAAGTCGTATATTTAATATTCGATTTATCAGGAACTATTCAACCGACTTCTCTCAAATTTTGAATTTTTCCATTTAAAGTTACGTACTTTAGAAATGATGTAGAAAACTGTATACCTTACAGTTAAATTTTTTTACTATTATTTGATAAAATAATAACTAAAATTTATTTTTTGCATGACATTATCTTTGGTTAAACAAATTTTAAAATTGTGAGCAAAAAATTTTCGATTCGCTCAGAAAGTTCCTGAGGTTTAGCGAAATAAGCAAAATTTGGTCTCCCGACCAAACTATATGTACTATGTTTCCCAAATTGCGGCAATCCCCTGCATTTTGGTGGCAGAGATCCAAATCCGTCGAAAAAAGGATATGTTTTTTCAGAAAATACTTTTTTGTGTCTGATGTCGTACATTAAAATATCGTCTTCTCAACCCCCTCCCCCCTCAAACCATTGAGTCCCAGAACGTAAGGATTCGATCAAAAGTTGTTCAGCTTGGTTCGTTGTTTTTGGCAAAATAGTAGAATAGACTCAAAACTATTAACTGAGAGCTCCTCTTTATTTACATAAATAATTTGAATTCCGTAATAGTTGCATGTTTCCCTTTTGTTTTCATTTCATATCAAAGCGCAGAAAAACAGGTGTATAATTAAAGTTTTATTTTAAATTCTACACAATAAAAAGTACAGTTAATGTGTAAACAATCGAAATTTTATCGAATATTAATTTTTTTATTTCAATAGATGGCGCTGCTTTCCTTAAAAGATCTTCTGTCCAATGCCATAGCTGTGAAAATCTTAATTTCAGAGCTTAAATTTGCTATTTCAAAGACGAGGATGAGAAAATAAAATCGTTTAAAAAATGAGAAATAAAAAATTTCCATGCATGGTATTTGTTGGGAAAACAATTAAACCATGATGTTTTCATCAAAACTGGATTAAATTTGAAAAAAAAAATTAAACATTGCTATTTAATTTCTGAGAATTGCCGATATTTTTGAATTAATTGTGAGTTAATTTAATGAATATGCTAGTCTTGAAAAATACACGTATATAATTCTTTTATTTTTAAGTAAAAATTCTGTTTTATTAAATGCAGTCTTAAGATTGAAAATCTATTAGTTGAATAAAATAAGTAAAAGAGTCTAGATGTATGAAATGTAAAGAAAAAAAAGGAAAATTTAAACTTCTTTGGAATTTTATTTCTCAGATTCAAACAATTTGATTCAGGTTTTGGATTTCATCATAATATTCTTATAATTCTAAATTATATATAATTTTCTAAGACATTATAATTCAAATTCAATTAATTATCACAAATCATGCAATTTGCATTTATTGATTACTGTTTAATATGGAGTTATTTTTAGAAGAACGAGTTTTGAAATTGGTTAAATAATCGATTACGTTTGTATTTCAATCCTTATTTTTTGCTAACTTCATACTTAGAGGTTCAAAAGTCCAAATCCTTTAAGGAAAATATATCTGTCTAACTCAATTTATAAATAGCTAAGCATGGTATCTCGCTCAGGGGGGTAGAGCATTCACATCCCTATGAGGTGTCCCAAGTTTGAATCCTAGCGGTGGCTGGTTGATACAAACTCTGCTACCGGCTCGCAAGTGCTGGCGTAAAATATCCTCAGTGATAGATAGATAATGGGTTAAAATCCCCTTGCCATCAGACTAGCCCTGGGAGATTTTTGTGGTTTTCCTCTAGATGTAACCCAAATGTGGATTAGTTTCATTTAAAAGTCCTCCACGAAGACAAATTTCTCCCTATACTTGATCCAGGAGTTCCCTTATGTTTTGGACTAGGGTCAAAATTATAAGGCAACAGAGTTGAACAATGTTATTCGTAAATTCCAATTTGGGTTCGCTGTTCAATGACGATTATAAAATAGTTTAGTGGACAATATAGGTAAAATATACTCATCTTAGCCCTAATTCTGAAGTGAAGTCATCATTTGAAAACTTATTCCCCTTCCTTATAATCCTTTATTTGAATAGCACAACAAGCGATATGGAAACACGCAATATAGCGATATAGTTTAATTTAATACCTTATTTTTTGAGCAGCGGTTGCTTAAGGGATGGGGAGCTCAAATTCCAATAAGGTGAACCGGGTTCGAATTACAGAGATGGTTGATCGATTCGATCGATTCAAATTACGCATCTGGCTTGCACCGACCACAGGACTGACGTAAAACAATTTTCAGTGGTAGACGGATCAATGCTTAGAGTCCCCTTGCCGTCTGGCTAACCATGGGAGAGTTTCGTGATTTTCCTCCCAATCAAGGAGTTACCTTGTCTTCTGGGATAGGCTCAAATTTACAAGGCAACAGAGTTAAACACTGATAGTCTGAAACTCAGATTTGGGTTAACTATTCCACGCCGTTTATAAACTAAAATAAAATGAAATAAGTAGAACTAACTAAACACGACCTCTTACGAACCACTCAATGCGGAAAAATTAATCTTAAGATTAAAAAGATAAATTTTTTTGGTTGATTGTACATGGAACACAACTAAGCTGTTTCTGTTTTGTAAGAGAATAGAGTGATTTTGATTGAATATTTCGTATATGTACAATAATGCTTGTTTATATTTGAATGCCTCTCTACCAAATTGACCTGTTCACTTTCTCATTCTTCCTCTCAATACTAATATAAATAATTTCATGTAATTAAAATATTTTAATTTTACTTCTTTTCATTTATCTACTTAAAAATCGGATTAAGAAAGCTTTGAACTGGCAGAGAGAAGCGACCAATTTGTTTAATTACATTTGAGACGTGTGTTCCATTGGCAAAATTCCAATTTACGTGTTCAGCATATTTAACCACGATTTTTGTATTTTTTAAAACATCTCTCTTTTTTTAAAACCAAATGCTTATCTGCTTAATTTAATTCGACAATATTTAAGTAGAATAAGTATTAAATACAATCAGCGTGCGCAATTGACGTAAATACAATCTGGTTGGTTTTTCGTTTTCTTTTCTCTGACCTTCAAAAGTTTTGCTGCTCTCATTTTTTTTTAAATTTGAAATTAGAGACTTTTTGGCATTAATTGAACATATAAATTTACTGTAACGAACTGAGGTAGGTAAATTTGATTCCAAGAAATATATGCATGCCAATATATATATGCATGCTAAACTTTATATTTATTTTCCAAAATATTTTACAACCAAGACGGAAAATAGTGGAATTTTTTTCTAACAGAAAATAGCGGAAAATTAAGTCAATCTAATAATTTGACGTTACCTGTACTACACATTGCTCTTGAATTGTAAGCGTGCCAAAATTCGATGCTTTTTTTATCATCGAAACAGGCGTGACTCTATTTGTTTTCATTTGTGCGTATTGCGCAGTTTTCTAGTTTATGTTTGCATACCAGAACAAATATTCCAAAAATATTAATCCAAAAATAAGATATATAT
>NC_092204.1:105322693-105358909 GCF_043381705.1 Parasteatoda tepidariorum | reverse complement strand
GTTTCATATAGTTTTATATATATATATATATATATATATATATCTTAAAACATAGAGTGGGTTCGCAAATTAAAATTTAAGTTAGGAAATAACATCACTGGATGGCAGATGAAACAAAATCAAAACAGTTATAATTGGAGATCGAAACAAGAGTGTGCTTCGAATAATTGTCTATCAACTCCTCTATGTTTCTATCTACAATCAAACCTGTTGTTTATAACATTCACACTCTTTAACTGTGATTTTTCATATTTCGATGGTGTTTTTTTTTATGCTTAAATAGTAACTTTTAACACCTATGTTATACTTTTTGTAATCGCTTTAAATAAGAATTCTGAAATATATATTTAGAGCGATTTTTGCGAAACACCGTGTATTACTGAACTTACTTAAAAAGCTGCTGGTACCTAAATTTTTAAATTCATTCTCGTGATTTAATCAACAAAATTGTTAAAATATAAATGAGAGTTAATATTAAATAACAGTTCACATAGACTATATTACGTTTTAAATTATAGCAATAAATTCCGTATTCCTATTCAATCCAAATTCATTTTTAACACAAATTTGAAGACAGAAAAACACACACAAATATAACCGAATGATACGCAATGATTAATCATGTATTTGAAAACCTTGATTTATCCTCCACTTTCGGTTAATTAAATCACCGCTACTGATAACAACTCTCATAACAATTTTAATGGAAATTCCAAATTCAATTATATAATCCAAATGATTATGTCTCCGAGTCATTTTAGTAATTGCTCCGATTTAGGAGTATGTGTATCGCATCGATTTAATTGTATTACTAGAACAATTCGGCTATTCCTATGGTCGTTTGATTTCCGGTTTTATTTTAAATAGATAGCAGTATTTACTTCTAAAAATACTATCATTTGGATGATGTTCAAAGAATTTATACTGCTATTGGAATTGAAAGGATGAAAATCTCACTTTTAGCAAAAAGAGTCAATAGGAGAATTTGTATCCTTATTTCCATACTTATGTATTTATAGGTATAGTAAATATAAACGTTTTATTGATCAATTTTTATGTCTACACATGGAAAGATTTTTGTCCTCTTACAGTTTCGGGCATTCTTGCTTTGCAGAAAAATCATATCAAAGGATTTTAATAATCACTTTGACGCAGCTGGAAAGTCGGCATTCATTTTATATATTAGTTTTCTGATTGTATAATAATTAATAAAATTTATTTTGTATTTTTTAATTATAAGAAGCCGTTGGATAGTTATTAAAAAGATCAGATAGAGCTTCTTAATTATATTTGTTTTAAAATGTAAAATCGAAATAACAGTAATAATATTTTGAAGGTTCTTTCAAATACAATAATGCTTTAAATATATGAAAATTATTTACTAATTTTAAAACTTATAAAAACTTATCAATTATTGATTTTGCAAATTAAATAAATTTCAAAGAAGAGTTTTTCTCTTAGATATAAACAACAATAAATAAGTGTAAAATTGTAAAACTAGTATTTGTAAGTGAGTTGCGCATGAGAAATATTACCATTAATGTGAAAAGGACACTGGTGTTCGATGCTGTATTTCAAAACTAAAAGTCATTAAAATGTTACATGCAGTACTTATTTGGTCAAGTTTAATGCAAAATAATGAAAAAAGTATGGAAAGTATGTTTAATGAAAATTTTGAGTCATAGGGTTAAACAGCAAGAATCCATATATGTTTGTTGCGGAATGTCACCAGATGGCACTCTCCTATGAATTCAATTACATATTTTTCTTTTGTGCGTCATTATGATTTTGATTTGATGAATGTTGAAGGGGAAATTTCAGCCTTTATTATACTGACTATCTTCATATCATAATCTATTAAAGTTTGTTTTGTTTTTAAAATAATGTGTTTAATTTGAACCACTGATCTATACTTAGTAATCCTTTTTAATGTTTGTCTGTCAACAGTATAAAATTAGTTTAAGATATAACGGGATTTGCCTGAAAACTAATCGGGTTGCAAACGAGAAATATAGTGAATGGTTACCACACTTGTCGACGCTTTTCTCAATTATAAATTTCTTTCTTCGTACTGTTAACTTGTACAATGATTTCTATTTTTTGTTATTTGAATTATTTTATTATCATGCTATGCTTGACTTTAGTGCGAAAAAGATTTTTCTTTTGTATATGTTAATAATAAAACCAAAATAAACAGCATTTTATTAAAATAGTAAATTATTGATACCTTTGCAAAAAATTAGATTGATAAATATATTTTAAAATTATTTTTATTAAAATACCATTTATCATTTCAATAAATATTTTTAACCTGATTAAAAAAAAATTATTTATTTTAGTAATTTTTCATTAGCTGCATGTAAGATTGAAATCTTTGCAATAGAATTTCAGTGGATGAATATTTGTCCGATACAATCTTATCGTTAAAAAGAACTCAGTGCCTGTTGTCAATACAAGATTCAATCAATTTCCAGTCGTTACCAGCATAATTTTGCCCGATATAACCGTCAAAGGAAATTTATCGTCAACCAGAATTTCCTGACCAGATGAACACTAGCTAGAGCACTTAAATTTTATCTGATGATCTATGCTGGACTTAAAATCTATTTACTATCTATCATTCCCCGACTGCTACAAGCAAAATCCATCGTGAAATTATTGCTAAATTGAGAAATCAACAAAATCATTGTGCAATAAATGACAAAATAATATTATTTTTCATACTATAAAAATATATATTATGTAGTATTTTTTGCAGTTAGTTTAGCTCCATTCCCGTAATTATTTGACTTTTTTATGATTTTCAGAATTCGAAATAATTTGTAAATTTCTATCTTGCAAATTACCAAAAATTCAAAAACGACTACAAAACGTACAAACTTTTAAATGTATAATAAAACTATTTGTTAATCATCAAATTCCACATTTAATTTTCCATTTGAAAAATTATTCAGTTCGTAATACATTATCTTTCTTACATGGAGAAAAAAAATCTGGGGAAATTACCGTATTGTATGGTATAATGACATTTCAGGTATAAAAAAAAAATCTGGTAGTTAAGACCAAAATATACGGTACGTACACCATTCATTTGTTAGTTTATCTATTCATATGGCAACGGTATATCGTATATTTTGGTTTTCAAAATTATAACTCTCATTAACACATATTCAGTAAAAAATACAAAATTGAAAAGCAAATTTAATTGAATAAATGGTTTAAGCCATGCTCTAAGGTCTCATGATAAAATTACCAAATTTTACCACATTTACTAAATTTTATCACATTTTATAAAACGATGTTTTATTGATAATTTTACCGAAATCATTCCAAAAAGTGATTCAGTAAAAATTGTCGAGCTTTTTACCATTCCCATACTACCAGAAACAGTATTAATTTTACGTTATTTCGGTAGTTTTGACCATACTTTTCTTTCTCAGTGTACAAATAGTTATCAAGAGTTTGTTTTAAATCTATGCCAGGTTCATAAGGAATTATTCATTCTTATGGAAATTCTTTTATTTTTTTCTACGTAATACTTGCAATATCTAAATCAGTTATCAAAGACCAAATTTACAACTGGATAACAAATAGCCCTTATAACTCAAATATCTCTTTTATATACACAACTTAAAATGATTTCCCCAAGTAAAAAATATATCATATTCAGCTTTGTTTAAAAAAAAAAATTCAAACGTTTGAAAGTGTTGGAAATAAGGAATGCGCAATCAAGAAAACATAATATGTAATCCAATTCATAAAGTAAGATATATTATCCTTCTCACATCCATATAAAATGCTAGAAATTAAGTATTTCCGTGTACTTTCTTATCCATTGAACTAGGAAGATAAAGGCCTTTCTAACCACTTAACTTACCAGTTACTATCAACGAAAAGAAAATCTCACTTTCGAAGATTTATTTACATTGAATACTCCTAATATTAATATAATTAGTATAGCACTTTTGATAGATATATGTACAAAATAGTGTTAAGAAAATAAAATAAAAATTGCATTTTATATGGGATTTTCACTTAAATCAAGAATAAATTTGTGGAAAGAAAATGACACTTAAGTAAATTCTATTCCACTAAACTAAAATTACTCAACTGATTCTATTTCTGATTATTTTACACTAAAACTCAATATGTGTATATTTAAGGAAAAAAATAAACTTTGACTTTCAAACACCTTTTATTTTCTTTTTGCACCATGGCAAAGCCTTTTTTAAACTATCTATACGAATTTGATAAAGATTTGATCTATACAAATTTGATTTGATTTGATTCACGCGCATGTTAATTTTTGAATTGCATTGTATATTTCATATAATATATTTATAAAAGCCGCAATTTACAACTGGATTTAATAAAAAGAAATTGCCCTTATGACTCAAATAACTTGTCTTATATACACAAGTTAAAATAACTCACTAAAAATAACACGTTCATTTAAAAAGGAGAAAAAAAATTCTTCAATTATGTGAAAATGCTGGAAATAAAGAATGTAAGATGAATGTACAATCAAGAAACGTATATGTTATACGATTCAAGATATCTTTTCTTCCTTCTCACATCGATATCGAAAAATGTATAAAATCCTAGAAAAGAAGTATTTCTTTATAGTACTTTCTTATCCGTTGAAGTGAGAAGAATGAAGGCACTTCTAACGACTTTATAATAGTACCCGATACCATCAAAGAAAACTTACAGAATATATCTGAAATCCGGATGATCTTTCACCCATTTTGTACGCCTTTTCTCCCTCCTTATCCTTGGCATATGCATTAGCTTGCTTATATATAACCTAACAACCAACCATTAATTATCTATGCAAATATGCTAAGGAGACAAAGATTAGAAGCCATTATAGAGGAAGAGTAAGACGACATAGAAGAGTAGGGTTAATTTTTAAAGAAAACTACCATTTTCTCGCCAAGAAAGGATGGTAAGTTTCGCAGCTTATAATAACCTTTTGTTTCCTCTCGAGTGAGGAAAGAGGGAGGGGAAATGTTCGAAAAGTTCTGTTTAGATGATCTTTGCATTTATATGCAGCTAGGGATTTTGAATGGGGGAAAAAAATTGTCTTCCATTCAAACAGGATGAAAAATTTTTCGAAGTACGATTTCAAGTTTGTCTTCTTTAAAAATATTAAATGAGCATATTTAATGGCGGATTTATAAAAAAATGCCCTGGGAATTGGAGTCGGAAGTTGTGGAAAATAAATAAAGTTTTGCTAATGATTATGAATTTTTGATTTCGTTTTATTTCACTTTCTGAAGAGGGTATCTTTCTTTTTGGCAAGATGGGAAAAGTTTTGGAGTAATCTTCTTTCACTTTTTTTTAGTCTCAATTTCGGTTTCGGCGGAGGATGAATATGAGCTTAAATTATACTCCAGAGGATTGGTGTAATTAGAGAAAGTTGAAATACAAAGAGGAAATGTTGGCTTTTCTGTAATGGTCATTTGTCGATGTTTGAATGTAAGCTGGTTTTAACATATCTTACAGATATTTTTAAAAATTTGAAGATATTAAAAAAGAAACTAAATTTCAAAGAAGGATTACAAAATGACTTTTAATTTGTAACTATTAAATTGCAGGAAAAGTTTACTTACTTAAGCTCCTCGCATGGCATCGGTGGCTTCAAATTCTCTCATCGCTAATGGGGAATGATAAATGCAAATTTTTTTAAATTGAGAGATTCATCTTAAAAGTTCAAGGAATATTAATGAACATTTTATATTTTCTCTAACTCTGTGGTGGTTGTTTTGTTCCATTTAAAAAAACATTCTCTTTTAGGCTTGATAACGAAGCAATTTCGAACCAAATAATTTACGTTCCGGGATAATTTTCCTAAGTAATTGAAAATAACTTGCAGTTATTAACTCAAACAATTTCAGTTTGCTATGTATAAATGTTTATAAAGAAACTATATTTGATCTTAAAATTAAACTAAACAGTTTAAGTATGTTTATTTTAAATAATAAAAATTACATGCCCCTAATATTTAAATAATAATTGTATCATTTTACTTGAAGGAATATTTTAAATAATGATTGATTTTCCCTATGCATTAGGTTATCAGAAATAATTCATATTTGCAACTGCTTAGAACAGGTGTACCATGAAGGGAGGGCACACTTTTTGTTTTTAAGAAGCTGTTCGTTTATTTTAAGTTTTATACGTATATCTAAATATAAATAGACATGCATGGAAAAACTATGCATATATTACATAAAATTTAAAATAAACGAACAGTTTTCTAAAAATAAAAAGTGTGCCCTCCTCACGCTACGCCTATTAAATTGAACAAAAGTATTGTTTATTTTCATGATTAAAACATTAATCATCCAGAATTAAACATGAATTAAATATTAACATAAATCAGTTGTGTTTCGAATTAGATAATTTAACTAAAAGACTCGTTGATTGTTACTGCACTGAGAAAGAAAGTACTAGAATATGATAAATTGCTAGAATATGATAAAATTGACAGTATTTTTGGATCTATGGGAACACTAAAAGCTCAGAAATCTTTACTGAAGCACTTTAGTAAACATTTTGGTAAAATTAACAATAAATTATACTATTATTATGCGTGATAATTGGTATTTTTTATCATGATACCCTACCTTATGGTATAAAAATAATTTTTAACATTTAAATTTTTTCAGTTTTATAATTTTTGCTAAATGTGTGGGAATAAGAGCTAAAATCTTGAAAACCAGAATTTTCAGTAATCTCTTACCACATAAATGAAACAACTACCGAAAGAATGGTTTAAATACCATATATTTTGGTTTTATTAACCAGACTTTCAAATATCATTTTCATATAATTTGGTAATTTTACCAGAACTCTTTTCTCGGTGTAATTATGAAATAATTTTACATTCATAACATTGTTTTCGACCAATCTCATTAAACAGAATACTAACTTATTATTTCTAATAAAATATTGAATCATCAGTTTTAATTTGAGTTCAAAATTATTTATTTTAACTACGAGGAAGGCTGATTATTCTTGATTATACATAAAATTATCGTAATTAGTTTTTGTCTGCAATAAATCAATTAAACTGAAAAGCAAATTCATTGTTGTTATTTTATCCATAGTCTATTGTACAATACATTAAATGATTATAAATATTGTCTTGACCATAATTCAGTTTAAATAGAAGAACATATTGTTACTAATTATACATTAAGTTAACAGTAATAATATGGACTGATAATCAATGAATTTAAACAAAATTTTTCTGTTTAGCATTTTTAGTGAGTTGAAAAAGTTTATATTCAGCTAAAGTGAAGACTGGTTGTTCGTAATTCTACTTTAGTTTGTTGTAAAAAAAACTGTGCTTGCTATTAATCAGTATAATGTGAAGAATTTCGTCAAAGTGCTTCGAATTACGCATTAAGTTAACAGCATTAATGTTTACTTGCAATCCAAATGCTGACTTGTCTCCCATTGTTTAATATGAAATGTCTAGAAAAAAAGTGTTTACCTTGTCAGTTTTGCATTATTGGTAAGTTCAAACAGAGCACTTATCGATCCTAATTATTTGGTATAATTGATTCTATAAGTTCATTTGAAGAATTAGTTAAAATATAATTAATCTTTTCCCACTATGTTAAAAATCAGTGCTAAAGATCACTATGGTTCAGTTTTTCTGATAAATAAATTCAATTTCCTTATCTATATATTCCATAAATACATAAGATCTCGAACTCAAAAAATATTTGATACGTAACAAATGTTTTCGAAAGAAAAGATATTTTGTATTTTTAATATAAAAGTTGAATTTTATCTGAACGAAGAGTTATTGCTTTCTCTTTAAAATCTACTTGACAGCATCAGATATATTCCCGCTGTTTTGAATAATGTGCAAGTTTTGTACTCGCGTGCAATAACAAATATATTGATGCAGCGACTTAAGCCTTATGCGCAACCATTAGTCATTTAGGTTATATTTGAATATACTAAGCATAAATTTAATATGACGGCAAACATTCGATTTCAGTCTCATTTGTTGTTTATGAAAGATACGAAATCTCAAGTTTGAAACTTTACATTTTCATCTTTGTTTTCATTTGAAAATATTTATTGACTAGTGCGACATGTCATATCAAAGTTTATGTTAATATTTAAAATTGAATTGGAAATTTTGATTGATATTCAATTGTTAGAAACGTACGTCCAAATAAACAAACATATGTATTATTTCCCTAATCTGTAGCACAAAACTGCGTGTTTTGATACCGGCATTTGGTTTTAATATTTTTAAATCTTGATATATTGCTGTTAATATGTCTGTTGAGAATTTAATTGATTTAACCACAAACAACTTGGTAAATGTTAAAGAGGAATTTATGCCGAATGGATGTAGTAGAAACATAAGAGAAATATAAAAGTTTATGTGAATATTTAGAATTAAATAAACGAAAAAGGGAACTTCAGTAGAACTTCATTAGAACCTCAATAATTCGAAGAAAGTTAGATTTCTTTTTCTAACAATCAGTCAGATGTAAACTTTCCCCTATCATTTTGGCTGAAATAATTCTAAAGGTTGATTTATTGCTGTTGCTTTTTGGGTTGATTTATAACTGTTTCTTTGATTTTGGTAGAAAAAAAATTTAAAAATTGTATTCAACTTTTGAATTTAATTTAGAGTTTGAAATTTTATGTATTCAAAACTTTCTGAAATTAGAATTTCGTTGTTTCACTCGACATTTTATTATTATTTGCTTAGCCATTTTGATGATTATGGCTGTCAATTCTGATAAAACGAAGTAAGTGTTTCATGTTATCTGAAAAAGAAAATACAATAATTGTTTTCTACTTCCATAGACCACCTGTGTTAACATTTCTTTAATTCAGTCATTTAAGGGGGCAGATTTGTTGACCACTCTTTCAGGGGCACCATATGAGGTGGGCCAACGTTGCTTCCACGTTAAGAACAGATAGTACAGAGAATGAAATAACATCCATGCCTTTCCCGAGATTCGAACCCAGAAACTTTCTGATGCAAGGCCAGTTCCTTGATCCCTATACAGTCCGGTCAGCAGAAAATATAATATTTTAGTACTATTAGATACGAGAGTAAGCTGGCAAGAAGTATAGTTCAATGAAATCTACTTCGGAAATCATTGAATCAGAATTAAATGTTCATTTGTAGAAATAAATAATTTAAAAAATTAGCAAAGAAGAGCAATTAGCTGAGTCAATAACGCAAGTAAATATAATTTTTTTTTCTATTTGGCGAAAAATTCATTCATTAAATGTTTATATGGTTATATTATGCAAATAAATACATTAATATTATTATAAAAAAGTCTCGATTTTCAGAGTTTACTGATGGAAATAGATGATAAGGAACTAGTTCTAAAACCCTAATTGGTTGATTATTCAAAGTTGGTCTCAACTGTTTCAAATATTCGAAATCTGAAGTAAATAGAAAATATTAATTTAAATTAAAGTAAATTATAGCGATTTAACTTTAAAATCATGATAAGTAAGATTCATCGTTAAGGTTCTCAAAACGACAACGTGATTGTCTAAAACGGAATGGGTTGGAAATCTGCAAACCTATTAACGTATTACTTAAACGTATTACTTCGAATATTGTGCTTTCATCTAAATAGTCTTGTAAATAAGCATGTTTAAAAACTAAATTTGTTTTTTATGGTAATAAGTTCTGGTTTATAATACGAGTAATCAGTTTCAGAACACAAAATGCGAAAATACAAAATGAAAATGCAATAGGACTAAGAATGCAAAGTTAGAAAAATATTTTAGGATTTGACTATCTCTTTTAATTCCAATTATCGGATTCTGTTGAAAATGTCCAAAAACTGTGCATATAAGATTCTATTTTTTTTGACAAATGTTAGAGGCAGAATAAAATATTATTTGGTGCGAATTAAGTAAAATTATTTTATATTATTAAAATAGATGGGTTGAATCATTTGGTAAAGTACTTGAATTTGGATTTGGATATAGTCATGATGAAAAATAGTTAGATGATTCAAATGTCATGATAAACAAATTAAGGCCAAAATATATAAAAGGTAAATAAATTAAGGGGAACGTGATCGTTAAGGAAAATGGTAGAACAATGCTATCGTGGTATAACAATAACCCAATAAGTTCAAAGGGTCACAAAGTGTGAGGTTTGAACAAATTGGTATCCCCAAATTTTGAATAAGGGTGAAACTCAAACAAGTTAAAGACTAAAGATAAATAAGGCAAAGTCATGCTATATCCAGATACAACTTAACATTTAAGATAAATGGAGTAAGCTGATGTTTCCAATATAATAATACCCAAGACAGAAGAATTACATAACTCACCCACCACGTAAAGAAGAATTTGATGAGAACAGCAAATGAAGAGATGAACGCATAAAATTTAACGTCCGGGAACATTTATTTCAAAACAACTCACAATATATTTAGTGGAAAATATCATTGACAAAATAATTAACATTAGGAATGCTATTTAATAGAAATGGATGACAAGAGAATAAAGAAATAAGAGGTCTCTTGCAAAAGATTAAAATAAATAAAACGAGAAATTTAACTATAGAAAAAGATATTCAAAGCGAGAAAGCTTAAATTCAAGAGGGTCCTTAATATAAAAAAATTAAAGGAAAAAATGAAACTATTAAAATTACAGAAATTAATTTTACAGATTTAATTTAAATTATGGGCTGACTGAGAAACAGATGCAAAACATAAAAAATTCCCTTGATGCGCACCGAAGTCCGAATCTCGGAGAAAAAAAAAGGTGACCTGCCCGAAGGCTCGAGAAAGAGAATTGTATTCAAAGTGACTTAAAAATTCCTTAACTACTGTAGAAACAGGGAAGTTACAGCTAATTAAATTTAAAGTGGCGGAGAGTTTGAAAATTAAAGGAAAGAGATTGGTTAGTTAGCCCTCTTCAAAAATAAAAGAAGTAAAAAAGAAAGAGGGGTTGATTCTCCCCCACCGGAAGTGCGATGACCGCGTTGACCATGAGGGAGGTCAACAAGAAGGTTAAAATAAATAATTGCTTTATTGAAGAATAAAGGAGTGAAGTTTTAATAAAATTAGGCATTCGATGTAATTAACAGTTAATTGTCACTTTACAAGAAATGTAAATGTGAAAACAAAGGATAGAGAGTTTTGTTTACTTTGGTAAAGTAAGAGTTTGCATTAATGAAATACTGAGTGTTTAATTCTACAGTCCACAGATGGCGCTATGCGCATCCTAATTAATTATTCATTGAGCTTGAGAAAATAAATAGTGTATGCGTATCGATTCCTGTGTGTGGAGTGTTTCAATGTTTTCGATGTATAATTCAATATTCTAAGTTCATCTCCGATTCCAGTAAATTGTGGCAAATTCTAAGTGATTTGTGAGATGTCTAAACGTTCCACCTTTAAATTCATAGTTCCAAGTCCATACAACAACCGAGTCAGGTAAAAATTTATGAAACATTCTTTTTCCCGCTAATTGCTAAATCACTGAGTGACCCGTTTTCATTAATATTTAGAATCTTAAAATAGTCTAGAGCAAAAAGTATACAGATTGGGGATCACAAACAATATGTAAAGCAAGAAAAGACGAAATCTGATGAATCATTGCAAAAGAAGTAGGTTTGTATGAAACACCAAAACACGTTTCATTGCAGGAGTAAACAGAGAGGAAATGAAGGCTGATCATTCGAAACACCTTTAAGGTTCATCCTGCAAATCCTGGAGCTCCCTCCCCTAAATACTGGAGTCTCGGATTAAGTAGCGACATGGTTGGCGCTATCTTGGGGTGACCACTACTCTCAATGTAGAAATCAGGAGTTTAAATGCCACTTTTTATTGATCAATATTTTCATACTCTTGAAGACAACTTTATTATTTACTATTTATGTTTTTAATTTGTTTCCCTCCCAAATTGTAACAAATATATATATATNACTTTTTAGAACACCCAAACAACCTGCCATTATTAATTTAAAAGTACGAAGCAAATAAAGTAGAAATAAAAGCGAAAATAGAAATAACAGATCGAGTGCTATAATACTTCATCGTTCAAACCAGTCAACAAAATGACTACTTTTTAACCATGTGATTAGCGACAGCCAATCGTAATCGAAAGCGGCACAAAGGTCCCAAGGAAAAAAGTGAAGCTTCACCTTCCCCAGCCCACATAAACTGAGGTTTGTGAGATTCCGATAATGTTATTGTTTTCCCTACGCTTAGAATATCCGAATGGAGAAAAATCGGCTATTTCAACGTAAATAGCAATATTTTTTATTGTCTATTACGAAGTTTTGACCGTTAGAATTTTAAACTTTTTTTTAAAAATTTTCTCTGATCTTTAGGATCGAAGATACAGTAATTTTTTCCGCATGCAGACAGTCGAAACAGTAATTTACATTAAGTGGATTTTAGAGAGTTTGATTTTGAGAACGCGACTTATATTACAAAAAAAGTTTATTATAGAATTCTTTGAAACTTTGTATGCAGATTTTGTATCATGCTAACTACGTTATGAACTAAAAATTAAGCTCTAAGTGCGAGTTTGTTGTTTTATTTTAACTTCAAGTAAGAATATTTTGGATTTTTCTGTAAAAAATTGAACACTATATTTAGTTCTATTTCATTATACCAATGTATTTGATGAAAGATTTTAGTTAAAAACACAGACCACCATATACGGAGAGAAAAAAATCTGGTAAAATTGCCGTACTCATAACGTATACTGAAACATAACATAAACTGCAAAACATGGTTGATAATGTGCGGTATTTAAACTATTCATTCGGTAACTTTTCCTCTCATGAAGTAATGGCTTATCGGAAATTTTGGTTCTTTAAATTTTACTTCTTATCACCACACACACAAAATATTACAAAACTGAAAAGAAAATATTACCGAATGTATGTCATTTATGCCATGCTCTTAAGCTTAATGATCAAATTACCAAATTTTATCACATATTATAAAAACGCATTTCACTGTTAATTTCACCAAAACCATTGCCAAAGCACTTAAGTAAAAATTACCAGACTTTTTGGTATTCCCACACAACTAGAAACATGGCAATTGTTACCATATTCTAATAGTTATGCTCATATATTTTTTCTCAGAGTATTATTTATCTAGAAAAAAATATTTCTACATTTATTCATTACAATTTGTTCTAGAGCTGTTAGCATGACTTAAGAAAGTTTGTTGTTTTCATGCTCAAATTTGGCCTTATTTTGAAAAAAAAAAATATTTATTAAAACATAACCTTTAGTGCAGTGAAGATTGCTGTTTATTGCATGAAATGCAAATGATAAAATCAAAAGTTATTTTGAGGACATCGTGTTCCTTTAAATTTCCGATAATCGTATTTATTCCACATGAATTCTGGGCAAATAATAAAAATGGTACTTAATTTTGCGGAATAAGAAAATTTTTAAATAAAATTCCAATTTCATAATTACGTTCTTTTTTGATTAGCTTTAAAATAACGTTTGCATTATTTAAAACAAACTCTAATGATTTTCCTAATGACACTTGTGATTTACATCTACATCAAACAACTTAATATACCGTGCTTCTCCAAGTTAAGCCTAACGTACACGATGAGATGATTAAGTATACTTAAGCACGTGATCATGAGCTAAATTGAATTTAAAATGAATTTCCGAAAGATTAGATACTGCTCTAAGGTGTTCTAATTGTAGAGCATTTTAAAATCTAAGATAAAATTTTGTCATAACAGCATGTGTTTTCTTTTATAAGGTTCCAGCTGCTTTAATATCAATTAAAGTTAATCAATAAAAAGTTCCTATGTGAATAAGAATAGCAATAAATATATAAAACATTCTAATGAAAAAAAAATAATCTTCTATAGTATTATTATTGTACCTTAGAATATCTTATTTAATCGTAATTAACATGTAAATTATTCATTTTTTGTTGATTCAAAATTATTATAATTTAAAATAAGATACTTCAATTATAGTCCGCACTCGAAGAAATTTCCGTAAATTTTCAAGCACTATCCGTTATTTTTCACGAAGTAACGAACTTTAAAACAAACAGTAAACTATTACATTAAGATTCTCGTTTCGGGGTTGAACCAACACCTCCTAGAAGAGGAAAGGCCTCAGCTCGGATCTATTTAGTAGTCCAATCTAACGAAGTTAACTGCGCAGTAGACGCAGTCATTACGTTCGATGTCATTACGTTCGGGGTACTAAGCTGCGCAGTGGTTGAAAATACGAAATATGTCATTACGTTCGGACTACTAAAGGATATTTATGGTAACCCGTGCTGAGGCCTGCTCTTATCTAGGAGGTGTTGGTTGAACACTCTTTTCTATGGTAGTTTCAGCATCAAGATGTGGAACGCAAATGCCGTAAATTCGGAGCCCAGTTGGCGCCAAAGAACATGTGTCATTCACTCCCTATACATTAGTGGTCGCAGACTGTGACCACGTTACTCTCACTTCTTGACGGAGAGATGCACTACATTATTTCGCTTCGTTCACGATTCGCCACGACACGGCAAATATATCTTCTGAGTTGGAAAAACCTCAAGGTACTATGCAACTTAAGATAATTTTTAAATAAACTTTTAACTTACTTTTTTTTAAATAATAATGAAGGTAACGTCAGCTTGGGTTTGTGGTCCTATGTTTTTCGAGAAACAAAATTATGGGTGGACCGGTATTTTTACGATCCTAATAGCTATACGGGAATAAATTTTTTATTATTGTCAGTATTATGAACACCTTTCACCGGTCAATAATCATAATCTAGCGTTAGACTGTTTTCGAACGCAGTGGACAGTTCCTGAAAAAAAAAGTTCAGTATTAAAAAGTAAATAGTTCCATATATTGGCTGTTCTGTATCGGTACCTAGACCCTTATTAAAAATTTAAGCTTCCTAATTTGGCTTTGAAACATTTATGTAGTTTTAGATTTTGATTACGTAGTAGGTACATAAAACCTGTTTAAAAATTCAAGCTTTTAAACTGGACGCTCTTGTGCACGAATCAGCAAGATTAATTTTGTGATCCTTTTTTTTTCTCATCAAACTTTTACAATTACGTCTTACAAAAGGTCCCGATCATTACTTAAGTGACAAATTTAGATTTAATTTACTACTAGTTGTTACTATAATTTTCAAAATTTGATACAATTCGTTTTTAATACAGGTTCAAAACACAGAACTTCTAATGACAAAATGTAAGAAATGTTAATGAGAACTACCACACAATGTTAATCATCTGTTAGGTTTATGAATCAGTATAAAAATAAAAAGATTAAGAACATGTTGATGGCATATAAAAAAATGAAATGTTAAGACCATAATGCATGCAAAACTACGAAGAAGGAAATTTTGTATCTTGTATGCATTTGTGATTATCTAGTTCTATATTTAAAAGAGAGAATGAGACCACTTCACCCAGTTTCGTTTCCTCTAAAATGTGTTAAGATCATTTTAGCTGTTGTCTACACGAGAAAAATCCCGAAGGATTTGGTAATTTAGAATGAATGTAATTACTTTGCATTCATATTTAAAACAACGCGTTTGCTTTTAGTATAATTACTATTTCGGTCGTTCCTGTTGTATAGTTTGATTTATGTTAAGTTCTGGGAAATACTCTACTGTGCTAAGTTTAAATATTTGACACTCAAATGATACCGAAATATGTGTCAAGCTGAAGTAATTATCTTATTCTTATGAATTTCCTGCAGAGCAAAATTCTTAACTATTGTGCCTTTTATATATATTTGATTATAAATCTATATGATATTTTAAAAGGAAGCAATACGCTACAAACCGCCATTAACTCATTTCTAGCATTGTAACGAGTAATATTTTTCGTAGGAAAAAATTATTTTACGTCGAAATGCCTGCAAATTTTGTAGAGGACAGCGTCCTGAAGAGAATCTCTACATTTATTCAACTCTAATTTTTTTTATTTTGAAAAAATATGTATATGTATATGTAATGTATAGGAAAAAAAATGAATTTAATTAATCTTTCACTTATTATTTTTCTAAATAAATAACTTTTTTCTAATCATGACTTTGTTACACATTGTTGGAATCTTGGACATAAATTCAATTTCAACATGGCCAAAAGTAATACCCCCCCCCCAGTCACATCAGCTCATCTTGATGCCCTGGAATGTGCTTTATTCATATAAGTTCTTATTTCCTTCTAAAATACATTAGTTCCTCCCCATTCTCTATAGCGCGCGGAAATAAATGCATTCTACCTTGATTTGCACCTATCGGTCATTACGGTTTTTTTTGCTCAGTCCTATTATGGTTTGTCAACTTTTGCTTCTCACCTTTATTTTTCCATCTTTCGCTGGCGACTTTAATTTCTTTTTCGTTTTAAATCATTATTGCTTCCTCTCGTTAACGTCTGCAAGTCTTTAAAATGAGTGCCTATTTTTGAAGCGTCTGAGACATGTCAACTGTTATTCGCCATTTATGTATCTATGAAGTGAAGTTTTTGAGCTGGTAAATTCATGACTTAGTTTCATTTTTTCAGTTTTGAGATATATACTAAGAAATTATTGTGTAATGATAATTGGTAAGTCATCAAACTTCATTGAGATATAAACAGATTTCGAGTGACATTTTATGTCACTTGTAAATCTTTTCATCCTTGCTTTTATTTTATTTATTTTAAATATAGCGTCGTAATTTTTTTGAATAATTTTATTGTGACCACTTAAAGCTGATGAAAAATTTCTACAGTATGGCGACGTTTAACACATTGAGAACTTTTGAAGCAGATGAAGTCTTTTTATAGGTGAGTAAGATCTTCCTCTATTCATGTTCCGAACTTTCTGTCTAATATTTGATTGCATGGCATCTTGAACATTTGTTTCTAGTGCAAATTTCGTATTCTGTTTCCAAGAAAACATTACTTATAAGTTTTTTACCCTAAAACATAATACGTAATTATTCTCTTTGTCTAATTCTGGTTTTGGTAAGCAAACAAAATATTTATAAATATTATGTTAGATTTCCTTAGTTTTTGTGGTACATTTCATCTAAAATGCCAAAAGAAGAATGAAATTTTATTCTTTCTTTGTTTATTTAATGTACACATTTCCCCCCTACCGACATTTTTCTTAAGAGAAAAAGCCGATCAGTATTGTTCTGTAATTTACAAAACTAATCTACTTTCGAAATCAAGCTTTGACTGTTTTCCAAAAATATTCACGGAATTTTGAATACAATTCTTTCCAAGCAATTGACGCAAAGTTTCTCTTGGAAGCATTTTCCTAAAAGAACAACCGAATAAATCAAAAAACAAACCCGTTTGTCGCTCTTACGGGAACAACTGAGCAAGTAACATTATTCTTCGAAAATCTCTTCCGAGTAATCGGGCTCATGTAACTTCTAGGTGAACATTAACAACTTGCTCCTGTGTGAACTTTTCAACCCATTTCGAGAAACATTGCGTCCAAAACTTCTTCCCCTACCCTTCGTCTGATCACTTACTCATTCTTCTACTTATCGCAGTTCTTCTCCTTCAGCCCCACGATTTGCATATTTCCGATTTAGTTCCGTCTTTATAACTGTATTTAAATAGAGAACCCCTCAAACTAATGGGGCCATGCTTTACAGAGAAATGTTCCAACAAAACAAATCGATAGGTATGAGACCATCACCCACCTCCCCTGATCTCCCCTTTTTAAAAGAGACTCCTTAATAAATGACAGTCGCACTGCTATTGAAGGACTTGTTTAAGCGTGTCTTTGAGTTTTAGCTTAGCAGGTGCGATAATGATAGGAAAGCTTGGAAAACAAAGATGATCCTTTTCTTTGAGTTTGGAGTTTTTTTCATCCCGTTTTTTGTGATTTGTTAAACCGATTTGCTGATTTTTTCTCGCTTATAATTCTGAGATTCGTTTTTGGACCTTTTATTCTTTAAAAAAAAAACTGTAATGATATAGAACAAAATATTGCTGTGTTTTGAAAAGGGAGAAAAGGAAGTCAACCAGGTGAGCAGTGTGGATTGTTTCTTTCATTTATTTAGTTTTTACTTGAGATTTTAGCACCGATGTAATTTTTCCTATGAGGGAAAATGCATTAAGACTCCTGAAATAGAAAACAATTTCAAACGAAATTTAAGAAATAAATATGATTCAGGTTCATGACATTTTTATTATTTGCCTGTAACATTAAGGGAAATAACTAACGTGCACTCCATACTATATATATATATATNAGAAACTAACATAAAAAGATTAATAGAAGCTTTTTATGTTACATATATATATATATATATATATAATTATTACCGTTTATAAGTGTATACAGAATTCATACATTACATGCAAATTATTTTAAGTAGTGTATGAGTATACTCATTTTGTAAGTGAACTAATTGCTCTATATTTATTTAAATTTATAGTGTTTTGAAAACTTAATTACTATTTCCAAGTGTGAAGTAACGCATTTTCCGTAAATAATTTTAGCATTTAAAACTCGTCGATATATTTTCGAATGTAAATTGTAAAGGATTGAATTTTAGAAAGAGCATAAATAAGAATATAAAAAGGTTAATAAAATAGATCGTAAAACGTTTTTGTTTAATTTACTGTAAAAACATCATATATACAAAATGTCTGGTGCAAAATTTTTCAGTAATTATAAATAGGATTTTTTAGCCTTTTTTTCAGACATTTAAACAAGATTGAATGCAATCTACTGAACTTTCATTTTTCATTCGTTTCGATCAAAAATATAGAAAAAAATATGTTCCAAATGGAATTTAGCTTCAGAAATGAGTTTCCGTTGTATCCCTTTTTCATGCATATTTTCTCGTGTATCAGTCAAAAAAATACAGAAAAAAGCAGCAACCATTTGAAAGTAGAACACCTATGGAAAGGGAGATTAATTCAAACATAAAAAGTTTCAGGGAGATAAAATGTAAAAAACAGAAGAAAAAAATGTCTAAATATGAAAAATCTGAGAAAATTAAATGCAAATGCAACTGCTTCCGAAATCCTTTGTAGAAGCTGCAAAAAAAAAAATAAATAAATAAATAAATTCTGAAAACGCGGAAGTGAAATTGAAATGGCAGGCTCGAAAGCAAGTCTAAAAAAAATATGCAAAGTGTGTATGTCAAAACTGCTTTGTTTCAGAGAGATTTTAACTGAAATGAATTTAGTGTTAACGTCAAATCAAGGAGAAATAAGTCTGATAAGATTTGCGTTTACGAATAGTAAGAAAATAAATTTATCTCCAAATCATTAATTTAGATTTGATAGAAATTAGTGCAAAAAATTATGTTGCAATCATTATTAACTGAAATTTGCATATTATGAATTTTGCTAAATTGTTTTGCTAGTGTTACCTTTTAGTCAACATCGATATCATGATCATGATGTTAATACCTAAGCTCTGAAAGATGGCAGTAACAAAGTTTATTAGGTTGAGCGAATATGTAAATGGTTCCATGAACATTAACTCACCGTATTACATCTAGATTGGGGGCTTGCCTGCAAAATCTGATTTGAATTCCATAGTTTAACACTGTAGCTAACTGTCAATAAAAATGAGTAATTTATTTAAATAAGCGTCTCGCAATTTGGTGGAGGTACATGATTAAATCTTTAGTGATAGTTGTAAACTGCAAGAGGAACACTAAAAAATTCCGAATCAAATTACGGTAAAAAGTGCCATTACTCATATTGTGTTACGGAACAAACTAACTGATATACCGTAATGTTTACACCAGGGGTGTCAAACTCGCGGCCCGAGATGAACACTTTTACAGCCCAGTCAATAGATCCGACTCAAAGTAAAAATAAAATGGAAATGTTAATTAGAAAGGAAACTAGCATATAAAATTATAATATACTTTATTTATAAACTGTACGGCGTTTTAATTGTACGCGCGAAAATGTAAAATTCTAATTGGCTTGTGGCACCTGCCTTTCCAGGGATACTGCATCGTATCAAAAATATGCAGAAAAAATTTCAAATCTTAGAACAGAATTTGAAACAAGGTTTAAAGATTTTAATTCTTTGGAAGACAAATTTTGCTTGTTTTCTTCGATTTNGTAATCATGATTACAGCTGTAATCAAAATATTTGAAAATTGTAATCATGATTACAAGTAATTGATTACTGTAATCAAAAAATGTAATCGATTACATTTTTGGCCAACTCTGCTTAGTACCCAGCAATATGCAAATGGAAGTGATTGAGATTCAGTGCGACTCAAATTTGAAGGCAAAATTCATTGAAGTGAGTGTGCCTGAATTTTACAAATATTTACCTGCTAGGTTTGAAAACACTCGAAAATTCGCATATGAAATTATTTCCATGTTTGGAAGTACTTATCAGTGCGAGCAATTATTTTCTGTTATGAATGGAAATAAATCTTCTGTCTGAAACCGTATTAATAACGCTCACGTTGGGTCAACTTTGAAAGTAGTCTCGACAAATCTCCCGAAATAGGAAAGATAGTAGCAGAGAAGAGATGTCAAATACCAAACAATAATATTACTTTATATATGCTTATTGCAATATACTATTCAAAATAAAAATATTTGTTTCTATGAACACTGATTTTTTTTTTTTTTTTTTTTTTTTTTTTTTNATTTTTTTTTTTTTTTTTGCGGCCCACCTAATGTTAAGCATTGTTTATTTGGCCCAAGTTAACTCTTGAGTTTGACACCCCTGGTTTACACTATCAATTACAGTAAAGTCACTGAATCATTCTCATTAAATAAAAATATTACTTCAAAAAACTACGGTATAATATTTAACTGTCAAAAAAGGATTTTACTGAAAATTCACCCAAAGCATCGGTACTTAACACCATAATTTCTTATAATGTGTGCTTATTTCCTAATTCTTTACTTCCTGTTTTTATTTATTCCTTAACCAAATCGAAGAATTATAAAATGCAGAGGTGGAATAGCATGTAATTACATTAATCTTGTCATGATTTTGTAAGGATTTAATTTTTTTGTCCAATGAGCTAATAAGAAATAGGAAGCTATTTGTGAAATTCACTTTCCGTTTAAATATATTAAATTGAACGAATTGGATAAAGTCTTTAACATACAGATTAATTTTGCAAATTTTAGCTTAAATTTATCATTCCTTCTCTTGTTTAAAAATCGCTTTGTACTTTTTTTCTGAAATCTTCAAATATTTGATAATGTGCTTAAAACTTTGATTTCGTTTAGCCAGGTCTTTTTCATGAAGGGGACTTAAAAATCGTTAATCTCTCGTACCGAATTATGTTCCTGTTACAATTTTAATGTTCATTAGTTGACCCATACACAATCAAGGCTATTTTTAATATAACTGAATTATTGATCTAGGGATAAATGATGTGACAAAATTTTCAGTACATGGGTACAATGCAAAAAATTCTGGAATAAATTACGGTATAAAGTACCGGCATTTTGGGTGCATCATCCATAAAGTATATTTTATAGTAAAGTTGATTTTTCTGAAAAAATTATATTCCGATGTTCGTATAATTTTATTATTATAATTTGACAAAAATATTTATTTACTTAGAGTGGTTAAGTGATTTTTCGTTAGTTATTTACTGTAAAATTTACTGATTTTTGATTTTCTGTTCCGTAACATGTTCCGGTAAAAATGGATTAATGGCAAGAAGTATCACTTATGACAGAAAGTGCAGGCACACAGCTTTGTACCTAAAATTTGATCTGGACTGTGCACGCACAATTAAGGACATTTCTAATATATTTGGCATGTTGATTCAAGGGTAAGTGATGGCTCTTACAACTTTTTGGGTACGGAGCACTCAGAACTATATTACCGGAGGCAATCGGGCATTCTTCAGATGAAACATTTTTTTTTTTATAAAAAAAAAATATGGTAATAATCTTAGAACGCTGCTAATAATACACAAATAAAAAAAAAGTTTTTTTTCTTCATATTTCTCATTGCATTTATTAAGTACTTACTTATTTTATTTAATTATTGTTTGCATTATTACTTTTAGTGTTTCTTTCCCTGAAAATAGCAATAATTAGAAATGCATGTGAATGTATAGAAAGATGAATGTTTTTAAACAACAAGACTAGACCAAGCTAATCAAATTACGCTATTCGTAATACAAATCAATTAACTTTGCGCAGTAATTTAAGCAGATATGCAAACCAATACAATGTAAAATATTTTTTAAAGTTCTACGATGTATTCAAATCTCTGCAAAATGTTTGTTAAATAAATTAAAAGACAGGAAATATTTTCGATACTTATACCAAATTGCATATTCTTCGGATTTAAAAATTTTCTTGAAGCTTATGAATATTTAAAAGTAGTTCTCGAAGCATTTCACTAGCTGCGTAATTAGTTATGTTATTCTTTTCTGCTTATTCTTTTGCGATAGCAAAAATCATTTCCATGAAATCAACAATTCTGCAGTTATTCGAATTTCTCTCCATATGAATTTTAAAGACAGCTTAATACACATGTTTGCGAACTAAAAGAAACTTTTCATTTTAGAATAGTAATACTTCTCATATTCGTTAATGTATAGATGCAGTATTATACTCAGACTTTTACTTTTCATATGTTAATCTGATTGGAAAGAATTTTAGAGTTTCATATAATTTTTTTTGTATTTTATTAAATAAATGTAAGCATTTCCAAAAGTGGTTGAACTGATGTTTTTATGTTAATGCAAGCATTATTTAGTTCTTAGATAAAAGTTTAAAAATAAATAGATGTCATTTCGTTCTACAAAATATGCATTCTATATTTAATTTAAATCCATTTTAAGTAGCTTAAAAAAATTTTCATCTACATGTCTTTGAGGAAAAATATTGTTTACAATTTTATTACCTATATACTGTTTTTAAGTTTGAATCACACAAAACAAAAAATTTTATAATATATCTCAGTTAGAATTAAATATAAAGTATTTGTATTACGATTGTAGTAGTTTAAATAATAAATTATTGTAATTTGAAATTACCATTCTATTTGCTTTTTTATAAAACCAAAAAATCACAAATCAAAATCGATTGAAATAAACTAATCCTCACAATTACATATCAAAAATGTTGCTTTAAAAAACCCATGATTTAAAAATACAAGGTGAAAATGTTCTGGTAAAATTACCGTAATAAATGGTGATGCCGTTTCTGCGATAAAAATAATTCTTCCTAATAAAACTAAAATATACGATATTTAAAACCATTCATTTGGTAAAGTTTTTGTCTAACGTTTTACCTGAAATTCCAGTTTCCAAAATTATAATTTCTATTAAAGCATATTTAGTAAAAAATACAAAACGTGAAAAATAAATTTAACAGAATAACTGGTTTTTAAACTATAATCTCTGCTATTAGGATTTTGGCATATTCTAGTTATTTTTTCTCTTCATGCATTTTCGGATACTACATAACTGTTATTAAACTCTAAAATGTGATTTCAGAAGAAAAAAAATTTATTAGTTTTTTTGTAAAACCAACAAACAGGAATCTGAAATGTGTGTTTAAAACATTCTTGTCTTTAGCTATTTAATCGAAAACTGCGTTTGAATAAGAATAATTTTTCGTCACTTCACGAGCAAATATATTTGATAAAAATGAGATTTCAAAATGGTATGTGTACTTTTGTCTATTTGTATTAAATCCATCTTTAAGATTCTATATTCCAAAATTCTACGTTTAAGCATGAAAAAAAATATTTTGCATTGAACTTTAATTCAGAACTTAATAAAAACATATATTTGATAAAACAGTAATTTATTTAAACACTTACATGTGATTTTAAGGCAGCATTATATTTGTATTACCGTTTAATCCAACACTCATAAGTCTAAAGAAATGCCCTCTACTTACCCTTACGATTCTGTATCATAAATATTTCGTTTAAAAACCGAAACAAAATGTGCATTGAACTTAAATCTTCATGATTTGAAGAAAACATATTTTTATAAAACTACAAAACATTTAAACGAGAAAATGTAATTTCAAAACAGCATTCTATTTATATTTTTGTCAAACCAACAGTCACAAATATAAAACAATTGCAATAAATTTACCCTTCCTCTTCTGTATAAAAAGTAACCAAAAAAAAACAAAAATGAAAAAAAAATATTTTGCATTGAACTTAAATCTTCGTGATTTGACAAAAACATATATTTGATAAAGCAGTTATCTTGCTATATTTTTACCAGATGCAGTCAATTTATTTTCTTTCTTTCACATCATATCTCCAGAGGCTGAGGTCCTTGAGACCCTCACCAAACCTAAGGGAGTTTACAAAGTCAATAGACGCCAGAAGTGATAAAGCTTGGCGGGCACTCTCTGTTTGAGAATTTAGGATAGTGTTGTTGGCATTGCCTTGGCAGTTTTCGTGTCCCTGGTTGCTTGGTTATGTCGATATATGTTCTTTGAGTTGCACTTCTAATCCGATTCGTAAAACTATATGACCTTTTGGGTTGTACGGGAATCTGATGTAAGAGGTGAATAGAATAAAATTCTTTTAAGAGGTTGAAAAAATTTTGAGTATTTAATTTTGCCAGTGATAATTTTCAGAGTGCGCAAAAAAAAAGGCATCATTTTGAATAACTTTTGTATGAATGACCGTTTATTTACAAACTAAATGCCAATCTTATTGGTTAAAAACCAAATGTTCTAATTAATCAGTGCTAACTATTAATTAACAAAGATAAACTTAAAAGCATACTTTATTTGAATAGATATACCTATTTTTCAACATATTAGGAGTTTTGGTAATTAAAATGTGGTCCCAATAGTTTTGACTAAAGAGCTGTCAAAAGTTTAGGACTCGTAATGTTTATTTCGATGTCTGCATATTTATCAATATCTTGGAAAGTTTATAGCAAACGGAATATTTTTTGCGCACATGTACAAAATACTTTTATCCAAGATAAAGCAATGTGAAAGATAACTTTTAATATATTTAGATTTTTTATTTTAAATATAGTGGTAAAATAATGATTTGTATGGTGTAAAACTTTTTACACCATTTAAAAAATGAAATACAAAATTTTTGCAAAATTGATTTAATATTTACTGAGTTATAAAATTTTTTAAAAAAATATTCTCGAAATTCTATTTCTTATGAAACATTCGAATGATTTCATTAAAATTGTATTTTATATATTAAATATACAAATCTTAATAGGATGTAAAAATTTGTCAGCCATATAATTCTAACTTTTCTTGACCCTTATTAAATAAAATATTTAAGACATAATAAAAAAAATATTTTTTACGAAGATTTATCACTAGCTAACTTTATATTCGTGTGCATAAACTTTCAATTCAATTAAAATTTTTCAAGATCAGGATATAGATGGGAAAACCGAAAACTTTCGTGTAATATGAAAACTTATTTTGATGATAATTCTATGTAAAAAGTATTATTTTTCGAAATATTTTGAATTACTCATTTTTATTAGATAAATTATTAATGGTCGAATAATATAAAGTATACAGAATTTTTGTCATTTTAATCTACATTATTTTAAATGATAAAATTCAAATTTTGAAAGGAATCATTTGAGTAGTTGATAAAAAATAAAAACTTCAAATACTGCTTTATTGGAGATGATGTAATATGCAAAAGACTTAAATTAGCATCATATGGGACTTTTGATCATTCACTGGTCATTTCGATCATATTTTCCAGTTTGCAACCACGAATCTTTTCATAGATATACATCCAAAATGGTAATAAAAAAAAGCATGTTAACTCAGAAAAAATTTATTCTAGTGGTTAGTTTTGTAATTTAATTAATGCATTCTATGAATTGATTAACATATTTGAGGTTTCATTTTTAACAGATCGGCATTTAGTTCATGGTCATCTGGTTCAATAAATAGAACAAAAGTGATTATATGTAAAATATAATATATCTTTATATAATTTAAGAAGAGAGTGGAATGATAACACATAGCTAATCACAGATGACTTCTGGTTAGTAACGCACAAAACAGCCAATCAAAATTGAGAACGCATGTGTGTAAAAAGGAAGTAATTTTTAATAATGCTGTCTGCGGAAATGTTACAACTAAACTCACCAGTTAATCTTGATGCGATTTTTATTTTGTATTGAATGTATGAAATATATTGAACAGAGTTTACTTTAAAATACTTATATCTTTTATAAAAAAATGGATCGCCGTGAATAACTTAGGCGATATCAACGGCGACATAGGGCTGAACGTAATTTAGCAGCACAAAATTACCGGGAAAATAATCGTAGTGCTATCAATACGCGACAGCGGAATGCATGGCGAAGAAACATTGAAGTGTCAAGACGTTTAAATGAAAACGAATAATATGAAAAAGAAATTGATAAAAAATGTTGTTTATAAGGAGGTTTTGTAAATAATTTTTAATTTTAAAATTGTTTTTCCTTATTTTTAATTGTTTTTTACTTACTTTCAAAACATCGTTCAGCCAAAGATATTAATTAACAGTTCATATTTGTTTGAGATATTTCGTAAATAATGCATAAAAGTGCAAATCATTGATCATTGATACGCAAAATGATGTGAAAAGAAAAATCAAAGAAAAATTTACATAGCTAGGTTTTGTGAATATTCAGATATCTATTGTAAATAATTTATAATTTTATTGTTTTCACCTTATTTTTTTATAACAATTCAGACAAAAATGTTTATTGATTATTGTTAACATAATTATTTTATTTTACATTTGCTTTCTTATTAGTAATCAATATGAAAAAAAAATTAAATTGTTTAATTTAATTTGTCGAATTTCAGTTACTTATGTTTTTATTATATAATTTGCTTCTCGTCTGATTGAAACTAAAATATTTTGTCAGTTGACAGTATTGAAGTTAATTCGGCAATTAATTGCAATGGTTTTTGCTTTTGAAAAATTACTCAACCTCAACTTATTAATATTACATGTTTTGATTTGTTTGCCATATTTTAAAGTTTTTTTTCATTAGGTTTTAATTGTTTTCAGTTTAAAATTTAAATTACTGGGGGTGGGGGAGATGAAGCACCGTATAGGGAGCGTCCGGCATCCTATAAGATCAACAATGATTTGAGATAGGGGTAAAAATATAACCCCCCCCCGAGTCCTGCAGGCAGTCTTACAGTGGCGACGGGGTGTTCCTGGGTGGAACGGGTGATGTACGTCGGGAGAGTGTTTCTCCTGGTAGGGCCATCCTAGGCGTGTAGGCCGTTCAATTTTTGCCCAGCTAGCGTCTGCAGGCGTTTTTTGAGCTAAGTCAGACTTCTGCCACCTTTGATCAACAGAAGCTGTCCCTTTACCATGAGTTTGTCTTCTTCAAATTATCATTCTGCATCGCCCGTCGTGCAGCATAATCAGGGGCGCGTTCAGAATTTAGGCAGAGGGTCCTGTTCGTCAAGTCAACTACAGACTCCATCTAGAATTGATTCTTTGAGAATTCTCCAATGTAGCGTCAACGGATTAATCACCTTCGCCGCGCGAGTGAAGCTCGATCAATTGCTGGCGTTGGCTGACACCTTTAAAGTCCAGATAATTACACTGCAAGAAACAAAACTTAGTGAGAAAACCAACCATAAAGTTAAGGGCTTCTAAATTCTGAGAGCCGATAGACATTCTGGATGCGGAGGAGGTTTGGCACTACTTATTGGAGACATTAATTATAACGGCATTGTCTTTCCATCTACTCCCGATTCTGATTTGGAAATCCAGGGTATTTCCCTTCCCTGGAGAGGCGACCTTGTTAAACTGTTCAATGCCTATCACCCTCCTAACTCTAAAACTTTACCTGAGACCTTTCTCGACCATTCTAAAGAAAGTACTATATTTCTCGGTGACCTCAATGCCAAACATACCTCCTGGGGTTTTTCCGATAACAATCGTCGAGGAATGGATCTTCTGGATTTAACGGATTCTAAGACTTTTCTGTTTCTTAATTATGGGACGGCAACTCACTCCTCCTTAAGCTACAGTTCCTCTGAGGCACTCGATGTGACTTTTGCCAACTCTGATATCTTCTTGTAGCTGGAAAGTACTTGATAGCGAGGGCAGCGACCATTTGCCTATCCAAGTTGAAATTAATAGAAGCAAGATAGGACCAAATTATCATTGGAACTTTGGAAAGGCTAATTGGCAATCCCTTGAAAAGCTGACTGATCAAGCATTTATCAACCCTTGCCACTTTGGTGATTTCGAAACTTGCTGGTCCAATTTTAATCAAGTTATTATTCATGATGCCAAGCAATCCATTCCTAGGGGAAGAATCAAAAAATGCACACCATATTTTACTCATTGCTCCGAATCACTTAAGAAAGAAATAGGTTGTTGAAGAAAGAAATAGGTTACACAGTATCGTAATGAACAGTAATACTGATTCTCATAGATCAAATCTCAAGGCCTTGAATGCTAAAATCAAACGCATATATAGTGACTTAAAGAAGAGCAAGTGGAGGGATTTCTGCAAAAAATTGGATTTCAGAACATCTGGCACCAGGTTATGGAAACTTGCCAAGGGCCTTGGAAAACATCAACCGCAAAGAGAAAACTCAAACACCATTCTGGAACATCAGGGTGGCATTCCTCGGAATGATAGGGCCACTGCGGATTTTTTGGTTGACCATTACAGCAAAACAAGCCGTTTATCCTTTAGTCGAAATAACAAAATTACTGAGAGTAAAGCCAGAAGACTAGTTCATGGATGCCGCAACTCCACTGGTGGCAATACCATTTATAGGGACTGCTTTTCTCTACACGATTTAGATCTTGCCCTCTAACATATTGATCCTTCCAAGTCACCCGCACCAGATGGTATTTTTGGCCACCAGATGGTATTTTGGTATATGCGTGTGCTCGCTCGCGTGTGTGTGTGTGCATGTGTAAAGCCGTTAATGTTTATATCCGATTTTGATGTTAATTTATTCCTTGATATTATTATATTTATTCGATATTTTGAAATCTGCTGATTATTGACTAGGGGAAACATGAAGGTTCGGAGTACCGGTTGAATGCTTACTGGGCAGTGACACTTAACCTTAAAAAACATTGATATACCGGGCAAATGTATACCGGGAAGGGACACTGGACCTTAAAAGAACATTGATGTAGGACATACCAGGCTGTTAGAAACTAAAAACTAGCAAAACGAAATTTTCAACCATATGTATGTTAACATATTGGCAAAAATAGCACTTCATCAGGGGACACACTGTCTGCTAACACTCTGGAGATTTGATTAAACTAAAAACTGACTATGCCTTGGTCTCACAATGGAAAAAATATATGTAAAGAGTGCATTGCCTCAAAAATTCTATTATTGAAATAAAAATGAATATTCAAAGATACACAAAAAAAAACAAGTCAAAAGTGTAAAGAGAAAATACTATTGAGGACACGTCTACATGTAGAAAATATAAAGATAAAGTTATAGTTAGAATTACCAAATGATATATAAGTTGCCAGATCTTTAAGAGAATTTAGGAAAATTGAAAAATACAGTGCTGACTTCTTTTGAAATATTAGAAACAGAGGGCAAAACATTCAATGATTAAAAAACTGTACAATTATGTGCTGAATTAAGTGCTGCCATCCATATTCTTTAGGAACAAAATATACTTAATTTCAAATAGGCATATTTATGCGGGCTTTAATATCGATCGAATTAATTTAATTTCTTTGAAAAACATTGAATTAAAATATTTTAATTACAATAATTAAAAGGAAAATTATTATTCTTCAAAGTAATTTTGAAATTCCTAATAGGCATGTGTTAGGAGACAATGTATGCCCTGATGAAGTGCGGTTTTTGTTGACATTCATATATTTAAAAAAATTCATTTAAGTTGCTTTTGGTTTCCAACTTTTTATTTAAATTGTTTACATAAGACAAATGTGGTTTCAGCTGCTTTTAGCACTTTTCCATTCTGACTTTCACGGTTTTTCACCCAGGAACAATGTTTCCATGGGGCACATTAGGACCCATAATCCTCATAGAACAATCCCTGACGTCTGTAAGCTACCTGAACAAAGTTGCAGACCAGGTTCACTGATTCATGGCAACAGTTTTTCCTGCGGGGGATGATGTTTAGCAACAGGATAATGCACCATGTCATAAGGGTCGAATCGTCAAGGAAAATTCCAGTGACTTTCGAGTCATGTCTTGGCCCCCAAATTCACTTGACTTTAATCCAACAGAGCATTTGTGGTCCTACTTGGGAAACCAAAATCGTGCTGCCACGCTACCCCCTCGCAATGTGAGGGAATTGTAGGACCAGTTGGTGAGCTCTTGGTACCAGATACCTCAGACAACCTATCAGCACCTTGTGGAATCAATGACATGAAGGGTGCCAGCAGTTTTGAGGGCTAAAGGTGGTCCTACATATTATTAGCCGGGTGGTCATAATGTAATGGCTCTTCGGTATATATATATATAAATTCAAAAAAGTTCAAAAAGAAGATAAAACAACGGAAAATTAGAGAATAGGAAAAAGGGGGAGAGGAAATAATAATGAAAATGAAAAAAAATAAAAAGCAATTGAAAAAAAAGGGATGAAATTTTTCTTCTTCTTAAAATGCGGAAAATAAAAGATATCTTTTCATCAGCCCACACGATTATATCCGCAAAAAAGAGTACTTTCTGATATTGTATCAATATAGCCAGAGTAAAATATAATAATACAAAAGTGTGAGGAGGACCCATAATTGTTTTTTTTTTTTTTTTTTTTTTTTTTTTTTTTTTTTTTTTNTTTTTTTTTTTTTTTTTTTTTTTTTTTTTTTTTTTTTTTTTTTTTACAAAAATTACAACAAATATAATAGAACACAATAAGTAAAAATATCACGTAAAAACAAAAAATAAAATAAAATAAAAAGAAAAAGCAGTATAAAACAAAATCTATAAAGCGAGTAGCGAAATCAGATGAACTTACATGAACGGGAAATTTTTCAAGATTGATTTTAAAATTTTCCGAAACAAGATTGCCAGATTACAAAATATGAAAACAAAAGCGCAGATTGAGTGTAACTAGAGGAGTTTTGTTTTAAAGCGCCGTTCTTACTGCATTGTTGAAGTGATTTATCATGCTATGCATTGATTTGTTAGTTACCAAGGAGGGTCCCGAAATGGATGTGCGCAAGGTAATAATATACTGGATAATTTAAAAATGTTGACCATAAATAATTTTTGAAAATAAATTTTTATTTAAGAAAAAATATAAAATAGAAAAGAGAAACATAAATTGCATGTTTTTCAAATAATTTTTACCACGGGATTGCCCGAAATCGATTTGTACAAGGAAAAATTATAAACATTGACAAAGAAAAAAAATTTTAGTAGATAATTTTAGCCATGGATTTTCCCGAAATGGATTTGCACATGGAGAAATTGCATAAATTAATAAAGAAATCTTTAGTAAATAATTTTAACAACAGATTTGCCCGAAATGGATTTGCTCATGGAAAAATTATAAAAATTTACAAAGAAAAAAAAAATTTAGTACATAATTTTAGCCACGGATTGGCCCGATATGGATTTGCACATGGAAAAATTATATAAATTAACAAAGGAAATTTTTTAGTAAATAATTTTGACCACGGATTAGTCCGAAATGGATTTTCACATGGAAAAATTATACAAATTAACAAAGAAATTATTTAGTAAATAATTTTGACCACGGATAAGTCCGAAATGGATTTTCACATGGAAAAATTATACAAATTAACAAAGAAAATGTTTAGTAAATATATCTGCAGAAATATACGAATAATTCAATGATTTAATATAAATTTTATTACTTTAGTTGGGTATCCATTGTTTTTTATCAAATTTTGAAGGAGTTTATCGATTTGTTTTTTTGATAAATAAATATTACAACATATTCTTTCAATTATGTTCATTTCATTAAAAGTGGTATTTAAATAGATACTCCTAAAAACATTAGAATTCCAAGTAATTCGTTTATAAATATTAAAATTAAAATCATTTCTTTTATCGCATAAATCAACAAAGCAGATATTTTCAACTTTTATAATACCCAAATCGAAAAAATTGAAATTAATATTACTATCATGATTACGAAGCAAGATTAATTTCTCGGGGTAAATATCATTTTATAAAATATTATAATCTTGAAAATTAGAGATATTTGAGTCATCAATATATCTAAAAACGAATTTAATACTGAGAGTATAATTTTTTTCATAATAATGCAAAAATAAGTTAGCCAAGAGAGATGAATAGTTAGATCCTTGTGGTATTCCATTAATTTGAAAAAAAATATCCTTTCCATTGTAAAGATAACTATTAAAAAGACAAAAATTAATCAGAATTTCCCAATAATCAAAATTGCAACAAAGGATATTTTTAAAATCTTAGTAATAATTCAAAAGGACATCTTTTAGTTTAGAAAGGGGAATGCTATTGAAAATATCCTGGAAATCAAAAGTCGCAATGGAATTAATTTTATTATGGTTAATGAAATCTAAAATAGGTTGATTATTAGTGATAATCCAAGAGAAACCTACCATAGAAATATTTTTAATAATTTTATTTAAGTAGTTATAGAAAATATATCATTATCTTTCTTTTTCATTATTCCCCCCCCCCTTTTTTTTTCTTCATATGTCTATTATTTTCCTTTGTTTTATTTTTATTTTGAACTTATCTAATGAGTTTTGTTTACTTGCAGCTTATGTGTAATAAATGAAACTTATTGATTTTCTTAACTTTCTTCGTGTTTTCTTGTATCTATTTATTTTGTTGTATCTCTCTCTCTCTCTCTCTCTTTATATATATATATATATATACATATATTATTATAAGAGAGCATACGTCTATGAAGTATTAAAACAGAACAGACCGGCCGTCGTAAACAGGCGATGAACAAACCAAAAAAAAAAAAAAAATGCAAGTTCAAAGCATTCCATTGTTTTCGAATGCATGAAGNTATATATATATATTCTCTAAGCTGTACTGAAAAACAGACATTTTAAACACACACACTACGAAACAATGTATACTAGACTAAATTATGATCCAATTAATTTATTCAAAGAAATTTACGCTGAGACAAATATTAAATGAAAATTTAATCTTAATCTATAAGTTCTGCATTCAATAGGAAATGAGATAGGCTGCAATAAGATTTTAATATAAAATTACACACATTAGAGACATTACACAGACTCTGCGAAACATTATATACTGGATTGATACTACAATCAAAACAGTATGATGCAGACTAAATTGAAACCACATACCACAAACTACATAAGTTTATATTATAAGGGGAAAAAAACAGTGTTAAGCATTATACACAAAGAGTAATTTATGCTTTTTCAGATGAATCTTTAAACTCTTTTCTCCATAAGCTCTGCATTCAATAATACGCATTAAACACTCCATCCTCAAAAGATGTTTGACATCATTCAGTGATTCCCCTTAGGTAAACATATTGATTATGCAATTAACTTCCAGCTGAAAAGTAAACAAAAATTAAATTGAGAGCTTAAATATATGGCCAGAACAAATCCTTTCTCTCTCTGGGGAGAGATGTGGGGATTTGATGATATTTGTATTTGTACGTAAAACTTTAGTTTGACTTATTTATTAATCGAAGAAGTTAAAGTGTTCTTTCCAACTCTTACAGTACTTTAACAGAAGGAGTGTTAAGTTACTTAGAATACAGTTGGGCGAATTAGTAAAAATTAAAATGGAAGTAGTCGGAGTTTCTAAATCATTAGAGACGTCCTGATATAAATTACGAATGATGATTTCGATGAAGTTTGCCTCAGGTTTATTGGGAATGGATAAAATGTTAGCTAATTAAACGCGAAATAAAATGATATTGATAAAAAAATTACTTTTATTACATATCAATGTAAGCCGTCATTTATTCATATTCATGTGGTTTTGAGGATTAAAAGATGAGAATCATTGGTTATTAAGTTTCCGGTGGTGATTTGGCTCTGGAATAATTGATTATAGATGATTTTACCATTTTAAAATTGTAACATTCATTAATTAATGTATATTGAGGCACATTTTAATGTTGTTGTTTTATGTGTTATTCAATTTTTTAAGAAGATTATTAAATTTTACAGTAACTAAGTTCCAAATCAAATATACGATAAACGTATCTGCAGTCAGGGTGCCGGTGCTTTTAATTAGAAAATTCATTTTTACCGGAACATGTTACGTTATACATTGCATGTTACATGAACTCCAATGCACTCAAATGCCAACTAATACTTCATCATAATTCTTAGAATATATTAACAGATCTATTCTAATTTTTTCCAATGCCCGGCAAGAGAATGACCTAGATCATGCAAGCATCTGAAGGGCAAATTTGTTGGCCGCTCTCACAGGGGATCCAAATTAGGTGGGCCAACGCTGCTCTCACAGAAAAGACATATAGTACAGAGGATGAAAGATCAATAATCCCTGCTCAGGATTCGAATCCTGATCCTTTCTGATGCAAAGCCAGTTCCCTAGCCCCGACACAGGCCGGTCGGCTATCCTAACACTGAAAGCTGAAATTAAAAACTATTTATGAATTAATTTTATTGCTTATTTTTTGTTTAAAAAATAAATTTTAAAATTGATTTACAAAATCTTAATTTTTTAATTTAAATTTCAACTAGTTGAATGTTCAAATAATTTTGATGAAAGAAGAAAAATGTTAAGTAGAACGCATATGACATCTTAAAGAATCACAGAAGTGATTGCTTCTTAAAAACAAGTGATTTTTCACAATAAATTTTCGATTTTTTAAGTATAAAAATATGCTTTATTTTTACTTGTTTTAAAATAATTATCAACCTGTTACTAAAATAACTTATGTTAAAAAATGCTGATGTGGGTGTTTATTATAGAACTTTGTTCTTAAACTTATCAACAGTTTTTGCTTCACGCAAGACACGCAATCTATCAATAAGTATTTGGACGCGTGTGATTGAAAAGAAAAACAAACTTTCTACATAATCAATAGTTGGTAGAGCCTCCGCGAGAGGCAATTACAGAATGAACTCTCCGGGGCCTACTTTCTGCAAGTCCTTGTCTGATGGCTAGTGGTATTTTCTTCAGATTTAAGAAGACATCTAAGATGGAGAAGACATGTATGTTCCTACACCGATTTTAGACGGGTAGTAAAACCCTTCATTTGGCGATCACACTCGTCCCAGAGATTCTCGATAGGGTTCAGGTCTGGGCAGGCCAGCCCATTCGATTAACCCCATTGGCTCCATACCAAGCCTTGGTGACCCTCGCAACATGAAGCTGGCATTGTCGTCCTGGAAGTAACAGGGGTCCACCCCGTAAAACTGCCACAACGTAGGCAGTCAAAATAGTGCAGTAGACATCTTGCATGGGACTAATGTCGATGCTGTTTCCTACGCGATATATACCGGCAGAGGGGGTAACGTATCTCAGGATCGCAGATATCGTCATCTGCATAGTACTTATTGGTGGATAGTGTATGTATATATATGTATATATGTATGTATATATCGGGCAAATCCATGGCTAAACTTTTGTGCAAAACAGGCAATTCATGTTTCTTTCTCTTTTATATTTTTTTTTCTTAAATAGAAGTTAATTTTCTAAAATTATTAATTGCCAACTTCTTTAAATTATCCAGCATAATTTTACCTTGCGCACATCCATTTTCGATCCCATCCTTGGTAACTTACAAATCAAACGTACTGCGGTACTGCAGTAGGAATGCACTTTAATACAAAACCCCTCTATTTACGCTTTTACTTCACTTTGCGCTTTTGGAATCATATTTTGCAATCTGGGAATCTAAATGACGAAAATATTTTAAGTCTAAAGAATTCTCTTTTTATGAAAGTTCATTTGAATTTGCTACTCACTTTATAGATTTCGTTTCATGTTATATTTTTTATTTCTTTTTTATTTTATTTTTTTTACATTTTATTTTCTGTTTTAACGTGATATTTTTACTTAATGTGTTCTATTTTATTTGCTGTAAATGTTTTGTAAAATTTTTTGAGTGCTCCTCACACTATTGTAGTGATATATTTTGATTTGGCTACATGGATGCAACATTAGAAATTACTCCTTTTTGCGGATATAATTGTGTGAGCTGATGAAATGGTTAAATACTCTATTTTCGGATTTTTATTATTTTATTATTTTTTTTCTTTTTCCCTTTCTTCATTTCTTCATTGTAATGCTTTCGCTTCAATTTGAATGATTTATATATATATATATATA
>NC_092204.1:105312451-105320744 GCF_043381705.1 Parasteatoda tepidariorum | reverse complement strand
TCAATCTTCTCTCTTCCTCTTTTTCTCTCTCTCTCTCTGTATATATATATATATATATATATATATATGTATACGGAGAGAGAGAGAGAAAATATAAAATAAAAAACTGATATCTTATTTATAAGGATAGGATAATATCGATTTTAAAGTGTTATCCTTTCTACCCTTTCCCTTATCCTCCCCGATTGTGTCTGATGTCTACCATCACTTGTCTTTGTGAAGTGTTCTTAAATGCACATGCTAAAAAAGTGTCAATAAAAATATTTATAGCAAAAGAAGTTCTTGCGGCTGTTAAATTTGGATCGTACTATTGCTTTTTTATCCTGTAAATTAAATTATCAATTCGTAAAATGACTTAAAAACAGAAAAAGGAAAAATCTCGATATTTCGAAAGTGTTATTACTATCAACGTTTTCATATAAACACAATATAATAACACTTTTATTATAATCTCTTAGAGTTGTTTCTAAAAGGACTATTCTATAAAAAGCAGAAAACTGGCAATGAAGTATTAAATCTTTTCGCTTAATAGATAAGAAATTTTGTGGGGAATACTAGCATGAATTAAACTAACATGAGCCATCGAATAATGAAATAAAATTAAAATGTCAAAACAAACTATTTATTAAAACATTTAACAGACCTAGACCTAGGTCTAAACAGACCTAGGACATGTTTTAACTTCCAAAATAGCTGGGAAAAGGTACTACTATGCGCCCTGAAGCTCGCAAAAAAGCTGAAGTAATAAAAATAAATTAAAACCTTTAAGAATTCGATGATTGAATTCTAAGGTAAACACGCTATACGAAATCCCTAATTCAACTGATAAGCAGACATAATGTTCCAGTTAGCAAGAGTTTCAGAGCGCATGCGTTACAAATCAACAAATAACAAATAACAAAAGATTTCTTCTAACAAGTTATTGTTAAATTATTCATCTACAGCTGAACAAATTTAAAATGGGATTGCTATAGGTGACGCCGAAAAATATTCAATGGAAAAAATATAACATACGTTTCTTAAATTAATTTAACAAAGTATTCCATAAAAATCCATAATTTAATTTTTTTTTAAATTACAGTTTAATAAAAATAATAAATAAAGGTATCAAGCGATAAATTATAATTTTTTCAAAATATTTAAAACTAGCAATTTTGCTCAATGCATCTAAAAACTAATTACTCTTTTATGTAAAAAAAAATATGCATTAATTAAAGCTTCTGTAGTTAAAAAAACATAAGGTATAAAGTTTCCAAAATCTGAAGTTCTTTTTTTTCCGTGCAAAAAAGATTGCAAACCTTAAAATTGAAAAATATGATAAATAAAGTTTCTTAGAAGTCTAACATTTGACTTTTAAACTTGAAGCAAAAAAAAAAGGAAAAAAAAAGGTAACATGAATCTTCAATACTCCGTAATTCGAAATGAAACGATTTTCAATAATTAACATAGCCGCTTAGTTTCTTTCATTGCTTTCAGAATATTTTTTTTGAGGAAAATTCTTCCTCTTTCGAATTTTGATTTCATTACGTATTGTTTTATTTTCTTAGCATCAAAGGACTGGTTTATTGCTAAACTTCAAAAGTATAATTACTATCTCAGCAACTGATCAGTAAAAAAAGAAAAATGTTTGAAAAATTGTTATACCTTAGTAAATTTAAAATAAACATCGACAAGAAAGACGACCCATTTATGATTAGATAAAAAAAAATAATAATAACCCAAAATTTAATTTTCTTGTACTTTTTTTAGTATAAAATACTTCCTTATGCGAATTCTGTCTAAAGTAAAATAAAAAGGTATTGCTTTAAAAAAACTTTAAATTTGAAACTTAAAATGCAATTTAAATCTTTCTAAGACAAAATTGCTTTTTACTAGCCGTATAAAGAAAGAAATTATTTTATGAAGTGTTTTTATTTGTTTTTGCGAAGAGTATTGTAACGCATGTATTTTTTTGCAAAGTAAGCTATTATTAATTTTAAGTTTTTTTTTCATTGTTGGATTTTTACATTTATTTGATAGGCTATCTGTAATATTTACTTTCACAAATTAGAATTTTTCAGTTTAACGAAATTATGATTTTTCAGTGGAATTTCTTTCAAGAATACTTTTTTCTTGAAAAAGGTAAAATTAAAGTAACAGATCTCAATTGGATATAAAATTTTTAAAAATTAAGTTTTTTTAAGGCTGTAACCTAAAGAGGAATATAAAATTTAAATTAATATATTCCATTGATATCAGTATGTAAACAAAAATTCCTCTTATAGCTATTCTATTTTATTCATTTAAGAATAATATCTCATTATTTTTATTTTTTTCTTATGTTAGAAGTTTCTAATCCGCGATAAAATGCGAAATTAATAATACATATGAACTTAAATTAAATTAGATTGAAGCAATATGCAATAGTCTAGACCAGTGATTCTCAACCTTTCTTTTGTGGCGGCACAATTTTAACGATTTCGAAATTTGCCGGCACACAATAAAAAAAAATTAGTTTAAAAGTTGTTTTCTTACCTATAATACACTGTGTTAAATAGTTAGTGATAATAATTTTGAATGTGAAATAAAATAATATGTACAACAAAAGCACGTTTATTAAGAGATAATTATTTCTTTCGACTAATTTTGTATTAGTTGGTATCAGTTATTTATTTTTTTGCTAGTTATTAATTGTTAACTTGCTTTCTATAGTTATTAACTGTTAGTTTTTCTACATTGCTATTTTTGTGTGATTTCTTGTTAACTAGTTTTTTTGCCAATTAATTGTTAGCATGTTTTTTTGTTAGTTATCCTTTGCTAATTCACTTTTATAACTATTAATTGCATAGCTTACTTTAATGATTAGCTTTTATTTCCGTTTGAAAATCATATTTAGTTTTCTTTCTTTTGTTAATTAATAATTTTAATGGTCATTAAATTTTCTACTTATTTCAACATTTTNTTCGTGTTTTCTTGTATTTATATATATACATATATATATATATGATATTATACATAATGTACACTTTTCTTTAATTTAAACTTTACTCGTAATAAAAAAAGCATTTTAATTTTTATTGTATTATTTCTAATATTTGGCGACAAATTTTAAAAATTTGGCGGCACACAAAAGTGCCGCGGCACAGTGGTTGAGAATCACTGGTCTAGACTATTTCAAAATGCTTTAATATTGCAGGTTTAATATTGACTATTGCATAATCTTTTCGAATTACCAATTGTTTTTGAAAGACAGGATGTTTTCAACTCCACTTTTTCAGCTGTTAAATCCCTTTTCACAATCCAGACAACAATAAAACAATATACAAATCTTTTTTTTTACCAGTGAAACATTTTTCACTTCCAAACTAATCTTCAATGTAAGAAATCACTTTGGTGCCTCAACCATAAAATCCCGTTTAACCATAAACTATTATACAGTTGCTTTTACAGTGATATTTATTTAATTAAGTAATTCAGTGATTTAACGATAATTATTATTGTCAAAATTACTGTATATCAGATTTTTAGTTCCCTTAAATTGATTTAATTTGAATACCATAAAAAATATTTTAAAATATTTAGTTTCGTTTTAATTATTTTATGTGTTACAGAATATTATTAATTAATTATTTTTGCAAAATGTAAATTAATTTTAATATTTTTCTTAGGGTGAAAATAAATAAGTAAATACAATATTTAAATTATTTCTAAATGTATTATTTAATAATTGAAATTTGTTTTTAATATTTGAATGCCCTTACGGTGTGGCAAAATTTACAAATTCAATATGGAAGAAAATGCTAAAGTCAATACTAATTATTCTGAAAATGAATTAAATGCTAGTTTACAAAATTTAAGTATAGATCAAAATGTACATGATAAACCAGATACATTAATCTTTGAGCCAAGCTTTGCTGTTCAATTCACAGCCTGGCTCAAACATTTCGAAAAGCAAACTATAGATGCTAAATTTATTGAGGAATGGAAATTTAAAAATTTTCAGAAATTCATTAAAGGTTCAGATTTGCAATTACATATTAATAACTGCTTTAATTGTAATTTTTATCAGGGAATAGTTGAAAATTTTCATGAGCATTGTTTCTTACCTCCTTGAAAAATAAATTTAAGTAATGATCATATAATTGAGGGTCTATATGTAGGTTTGCTCTCAGAAATTAAAACTCTTTTGGTTTTAAAAGAACCCAAAACCCTGATTGAATGGCTCACAATTGCTTCGAAAATAATACATGATGTACCTGCGGTTTTACCCCAAACTGAAACTAAACAAAAACTGCAGAATCCAAGTTTAATGGGTATAGACAACAATATCAAGGCGGCCATTCATTAATAACTCATTTAGTCCAAATTATTATAATCCTCTACAAAATCAAACTTTTTCCCGACCACGTCAAGATTTTAACCTACAATCCCAATTTAGACCCAGAATTCAAAAAGAAAGTCACAGATTTCATAAAAATAAACAACAAAAAAGTCATTTTGCCCAGGCTTCCCAGGAGTTGCCTCATAAGCCATGTAAATATTGTGATAAGCTTGGAATAACTAATGCTTATCATTGGGGCCGAGATTGTATAAATAAACCTAATCCTTTTATGGCTGAGAATCAAGCTCAGCCTAAACAAGAAAACGACCAATGACAAAATTGACAATTAAGAGTATCCGGAAACGTGCAAAATAAAAATGAAAACAATAAAAGTGACAAATACCAGATTGTGACAAATAAAACTATCTTGTTAAATATTGACATAGGTAGTTGTAATTTAACCAAACTTCCACTTTAAATTTAAAAGATGGAAAATTTTACTTTTTAAATACTGATCTACCTTATGCCATATTGGATTTAAAGGAATGTAATAGGTTTAAATTTGTGACTGGTTGTGTAAAACGAGTTGTAATGCAATATCGAAGAAAACTGATCACTTTTTCGGATTATAAAAGCAACTTGTCTTTTCGGATTTTAAAAGCTATTCTCCTGAAATCTAAGTTAAAGATTGCAATAAAAATATCATTAAATCAAATTAAATAAAAAAAAAATTATGAAACTGTTAAGGAAAATAAAATTTTGAACGTGAGAATAAACAAAAATGAAAATGTAAACAAAGTAAATTTAAAGAAAAATAGACTCTTTTCACATATTTTGCAATAGGACGAAATTTGCGAAGTCCATCAAAATGATAGTCTAACTGGAAACTTTATTGAAATTGATAATGTTTTATGTTTACGTAAAAAGTATTTTACCAAAATTGTTGTTCCATTTTCTTTAAGGCATAAATTACTTGATATTACTCATGAAAAATTTGGTCATCCGGGGATTTAAAAAACTATTAATTTACTTACTCCTGTTTATTATTGGAAAAATATTACTTTTGATATTACAAATCTTAATAGACATTGTCTTACTTGTCAAATAAATATAAAACCTAGACAGAAAAGCTTTGGATTACTTCAGGAAATGCCCCCAGTTGACAAAGCTTTTGAAATAATTGCAATAGATAGTATAGGTGGTTTTAATTACTACAATTCTACCAAAAAATATTTGACTTTAATAATTGATCATCACATGTATATGTGATTCTTTGCATCTAAATCAATGACTACAGAAACTTATGTTAATTATTTGCACCAAATTTTTCAAATTCAAACTCCTAAAAATATCTTCAGTGACAGAAAGGCAGCATTTACTTCTTCTCATTTTAAAAAAATTGTTAAACATTGCAAAATCAAACAATTGTTAACTACAGCTCATAGACACGAAACTAATGTAAAAGTTCAAAGTGTAGGACAAACCATTGTAACACGTTTAAAATGTAAAATTGATGATTTTTCTAAAAAAATTCCTTGGCCTAAATTATTAAAAGAAGTAACTGAAGAATATAATTTAACTCCACATTCGGTAACTAAATTTCCACCAGCTTATTTAATATTTGGCATTGTCGCATTTAATCAGTCTGTATCAGAAGAAATGTATCCACCAATAGAAGAAGCTAGAAAAATAGCTGTTGAAAGAACAAAACAATATCATGAAAAGAAATTATGGTGCAAGATTCACTCATATCGAATTTTCCCCTAATCGTAATGTATGAAGATTATAAATACCCTAACGCTAGGAAACTTACCCCAACTTTTTCCGGTTCATATATAATTCTTGAAAAGGTTTCTGATGTTAATTATAAAACAAATAAAAAGAATACTCATAATAAAGAAAATACAGAAATAGTTCATGTATCAAAATTACGAAGGTACCAACTCCCTGACAAATTGAAATTATGTCACAAATGAAAAACATATGTAATAATTTAAATAATATTGTGGTTTTATGGAATTAATCATATTTTACATTAAATTTAATGTTTTAATGGTTTTTGGTTGCTAAAAGTAAAATTAAATATACCAATTGTGACGTAGCAATACACATGGTTCAGTGGAACATGTTGTTCCCCTTTTTTTTGGACGATCCGACCCTTCAAATTTTCTTCAAATTCAGCTTTTACCCACATCTAAAAAAAACGAGAAGTATTTATTTGAATAAATTAAAGATAAGTATTTATTTGAAACTAGGATCTTCCAGTATAGCATTGTTGAGATTTGGGACTATTTTCCTCCTTTTGGAGAATACAGTTCCATATTCAGCAAAAATACCCCTGTAAACACCGAAGTCTTCAATTTCAGAATAAAGACCAGTCTGTCATTATTTTTAAAATTTTGTTTTCTAACAAAATAAACAATACTGAAGTCACAGTTTCAGATTGAAACTTTTCCTTCAACAAAATTTCAACTTGTATTTTCATGTTTTTATTTGTCATGTTTTTGAATATTTACATTTTTAAAAAAGTATGTGGAAGTTTAAAATTTTAAATTAAGTTGTACGGAAGAACAATATTTATTGATAAAAACGGTTATCACGAAATATAAACTTTGAACTTAACTGACAAGGATTCAGAAAAATTATTTAATATTTTTTTTTTAAAAAGTAGGCCTGTATTCCTGTTTATCTACATTTCTTTAGTAGTAAAGTATGTGTTAAATTAGTAACATAGTGTTAAATTTTTATCTTGTTTATTTAAATGTGTTTTTTGTAATTTATACTATTTTTATATGTTGATTGTAATGTGAAATTACGAATTTTATTCTTTTCATTTTGAATTTGCTTCTATCATGGGGAAAAATTTGCAAATAGACAATTTTTTTGAACAAATTTTAGATGGCAATTAAAATTTTTTCTGGGAGTAACATCTAGCTTCAATTAATCTTTTTATGCTATTCCTTTCCTGTAAATCCTTTTCTTAGTTTATTATTCAAAATGAAACGCTTTCTCACACTTTTAAATTCACATCCTGTCCTTTAATCTATTTTTGGCTCAAGTATGCATTAATGAAAAGTAAGACATTTTTCCGTTTGCTCTATGCAAGTATCGCGCGACCTATTTGATAAGCCCAATTAAAAAGCTAGAAAAAAAAATAAAAAAAAATAAAAAGATCTAATCTCTTCATCAGCTCACACGATTATATCCGAAAAAAGGAGTGCTTTTTAAGATTGTATCAATATATCTCTAATATTGTATCAAAAAGAAGTAGAGAGAGAGAGAGAGAGAAACATGATTTGCCCCCGTTTAGTAAAAATTTTTAGCCACGGATTTGCTCAAATTGGATTTACACCTGTGCAAAAGGGGCAAATCACGTTTCTTTCTCTCTCTCTCCTTTTCTTAAGAAAATTTTATAGTTAAATATCAACTTTATTAAATATAAGCTTCTTTAGTATATTATTATTACCTTACACGCATTCATTTTCAGGCCAACCTTTCGTAATTAATAAATCAAACGCACTTCAGTACTGCAGTAAGAACGCTCTATAAAACGAAACCCCTTTGCGCTTTGGTTTTTATATTTTGTAGTCTGGCAATCTTATAACGAAAATATTTTAAATTATTCTTGAAAGTTTCCCATATACGTAAGTTCATATGAATTCGCTACTCGCTTTATGGATTTTATTTTGTTCTGTTTTTTTTCTTTACATTTTATTTTCTCTTTTTTACGTGATACATTCTTTACTCGACGTGTTCCTTTTTGTTTAAAATTTTTTTTTCGAGTGTTCCTCACACTATTCTATTGATATATTTAGCTTTGGCTATATTGATGCTATATCAGGAAGCACTCCTCTTTCCATATGTAATCGTGTGAGCTGAGGAAGAGATTATGTCTTATTCTTATCAGTTTTTTGCTTTCTGGCTTTTTAAAATAATTTTTTTAATATTTTTTAAATATTTTAATAAATATTTTTTTTCTTTTATATATATATA